>NC_044905.1:28291037-28591037 GCF_001633185.2 Quercus lobata | reverse complement strand
GGTAGTGTTCACACTGCCAGTTACTTTTATTCACATGTTTACACTATGTAGATCATATTATTTATTGTAGTGGTTGTTTATTGTAGTGAATATATTATTTTATTGTAGTAGATATATTATTTTATTGTGTTGAAAACTAAAATAAAATTACTGATGTTGAGTGTTTTGTAAAATAAGAAGGTAAAATAAATAAAGTAGCTTTTTGTAGAGCTATAATTTATGGCTGTGGATGCTCTTAGAAGTGTAAGTATAAATAATTCCAGGCCACTGAAGCCCATATGGGTCTGTGTAAGGCCCGGAATCCAAATTGTATCGGTATGTTAGTATGTATAGGTCTAATATTGTTTGGCAGGCCTCTAATTGGATTGGCCCTAAAGCCTCCTAAAACCAGTGGCTTAAAAGTCCTCAAAAACAAATTGGACAGCGGATGCTATTTTTTTTTTTTTGATAGGAACGGATGCTATTTTTTATTACTGCTTAATAAAATAAAATAAAAAGCATTACGTGTGTGGTATGCTTTCTTTCTTTCTTTCTTTCTTATTTTCAAACATGTGGGGGGATGCGGGGATTTCAATTTAGCTTCTACCTATAGGTGGCTTTCAAGGTTTTCTCTCTGGCGTGTGTATAGGAAATAGCGTTGTGTATTTATTTTATATATGCAGAGCTCAACTGTACAACTGTGGGGGGATGCGGGGATTTCAATTTAGATCACTGTCTAATTAATTATTGTGATGCCAAAGAACGAAGTTATAGAAGGGAACTGTGTCTGTGATTGGCATATTGCTCGGGAGTGTTGTGGCTAGGCAGAGGCTAGGGCCCCACAATATTAGGTGACAAATTGCATTCGATTTGCGTCTTTTATTTGAAGATATTTGCTTTGTTTTTTTGGACCTTTATTAGAAGATACAGTATTGACGTCGGTATCAATATATACATGGGGTATAGTATCCCCGGGCTTGGATTTATATCTGAGCTAAACTAAAGTGAAAACGTGACTCAAACCTTTTTTTTTTCCTAAAAAAAAAAAAAAAAAAACTAGGATTTTATTGTACAACTGTACAAGGCCGGTAGGTTTTAAATTTCATCATGCTTGATTTAAGATCGTTGTCAAGGAAAATTGAAGTAAAAAACAAGTCTTAATAGTTTGGCAGATTATCTAACTGATGTTACGTTAACTTGTATCACTATAATTCTTTTTATTAAAAAAAAAAACCTTGAATTCCTGCAACCTCTTCTACAATTTCTCTCGGTGATCTAATGCTTCCAACACTGTTTGTATTAATTACAATTTTTTTGAATCATAAGTGTTAGAAATCTAAAATAAAGAGAGTATAGATAGTGAAATAGAACGTTTGAATTACATAGTTCAGTCTAATATCCATACATGAAAACTTCTTGATAACTACGTTTTCACTATACTGAATTGTATATTATAATGAATCTAATACATGATGTTTATTGTATGCTAAACCATATATCAACCATGGTTATTAGTCTTGTACAAATAGAATACTTTGTTTGCACACTAAATAGGATTAGACTTGATTTTTTTAATGATAAGGACATAACAAGCGGCACAATAGTGAGTTTACATTCATAAAACCACCATGATGTGGAGAGCAATATGGGCATAAGAGCTCGTTCTTGCGGTAATTATTGATCCATGTAATAGTGTATATAGTGAATTCAAGTGGCAACAAAACAGTTTTAAAGAAGTTACTAGCAATATTTAACATTGTGATATGTTTTAGTCAAGCCTAAAAAGAGAGACACCGCACTCCACTAACAAACTTGTTTATACAAAAATAATTCTCTTGTAGTTGTAGCTCCTTAAGAGACTCTCTTAGTTCATATGGCTTTAGGAGGTGTTCATGTCAGTAATTTCATTTCTTCGTAATTTCTTACGTTGATTAATCTTGTTTATTCAAGTTTCCTCTATGTTGATTTAAGCTCTTAGTTGTTAATCCTGTTTGATGTAGAGTGCATTAGGCATCAAACTGTTTTGTTGACTTTTATACTTAACATAATTTTGGTTTACTTAACTTTCCTGGAATCAATGATATTGGATTTCACTTAGAATTTAAGTTTGGTACTTGTTAAGTTAGAGTTACAATCTATTTGCTTTCCATAGTTCTCTATTAGACTATTACTAGCACGTGCTTCATCCAACCTAAAAGTCCTCTTAATTGAGGTAATACCAAACCACATTCCCTTAAACATGGAGCCAAATAATCCATCCACAACATGACACCAGGCATCGATGCACTTGTTGTAATCACATTCAACGGGTCAAAATTAGAATCATATCAAACAAACACATTCAATTCTGTCCTATTCTTTTAAAAAATTCATTTATGTTCTTTTATAATAGTTCAAACATCGTATTAAAAAAATGTTCAAACATAGTATTAAAAAAATGTTATGTTTCTATAATGAATAATTTAAATAAAGAGTGTAAGGAGAAAAAAAGACATATTCGGACATGTTATAAAATGATTTTTTCCTATTTAAATCTTCAAGTTTTAAATCAT
The DNA here is from genome assembly GCF_001633185.2 of Quercus lobata. Lineage (NCBI taxonomy): Eukaryota > Viridiplantae > Streptophyta > Magnoliopsida > Fagales > Fagaceae > Quercus > Quercus lobata. Next base: position 28,588,506 of record NC_044905.1, on the reverse strand, counting down.
AATTCTCTTAATAAAGGAGACAAGACAATACCACTGAATTATAAGGCTTTTTAACAAACCAAATATTTATTTTAAACTCCTTAAAATAGTGTGTTTTATATCCTTGTTGATCAAAAAATATGTATCATTTTCATATTAAAAGGTGGTAACATAATTTTATTTTATTTTATAAAAGGTTAGAAATGCTAACAGTATGTTAGCATTATAGAGCAATTGGATTACCTTCCGGGTCCATCGATCTTTTCCATAATATATGCTGCTATATAAAAGAAGCATACCTTTACTTTGGAATCACTTTTACTCCCAACTTTTTTCTTGGGTCATTAGCGAATAACCTTTTCTAACCACTAAAAATAAAGAAATAAAGTAGCCTTTGATGCCTACAAATGTTAGTGGAATGCATTCGTAGGTACTGTTATTAAATAATAATATTGATAATGATCTCAAATTATTTAGTATTTAAAAAAAAAAAAAAAAAAACCTGGTGGGCCTGTGAATGAGCATTACATTTCCAATCATTGTATAGGTGGTAGATTTTAGACATTTTGTGTAATATAATTGGTATAAACAAGGTTGTCAAAATCGAGATCCTACGTAAAATCGTAGGAGGTAGATGAGATCGTGGATCATAAGATCGGAGCATAGATCGTAGGATCCTACATTATTTGAGAAAAAAAACAAAAAAAAACACATTGGTATATTAAATAATCACATAAATTAATTATACATCAATTCATAATTTGCATCCATTTGAAGTAATTACCTTACATCACTATATCCATTTATAAGATCATTTAAAAAGGTCAAAAACCTCAAAACGTGACACTCTATTAAGATGTTATTTTTCATTGGGTCCAATTGAGTATTCTGTCAAGTAAAAGAAGATTACAAGAAATCAAGATTGTTTGAGATCATTAGAATCGTACGATCCTACCGATCTTGAACGGTCGCAAAGATTGTTTGAGATCATTAGAATCGTATGATCCTACCGATCATAAGATCATTCAAGGATCTTTGCGATCATTCAAGATCCAGATTGTTTTAGACAAGTGAGATCATAAAATTGTAGGATCGTAGAATTCAAATTGGGATTTTGACAATCATGGGTATAAATATAATTAATTTGAAAAAAAAAATGTATAATACAATTGGTATAGTGGGTTATAATAATATGGGTGGCTAGATTTTCTTTGCATAGGGAAGCCACCATCATTTCGTTACCATTAGATGATTTATTGGGGGATTGCAGAGAAGGCTTTGATGCATAACTCAAACTATCATTTTATTAGTGATTCAATTTCAATGTCAATATGGTGGTGTGTTTCAATAAGGAGACATACCCTCCACTAGGGACTGGATCACTTTTAATATTAATGCCTCACAGGTCCTTAAAAATCATGTTTTTTTTTTTTTTTTTTGACGAATTGGGCTTCATTTGGTAACGATATTTAAACAATGAAAACTATTGTTTAAACACCACAACACGTATTTCCACATATTTTTTCATTCACATGTATTTTCACAAAACTTAAATAACATTATTAGAAATCTCTTATCAAACGGGCTTTTCATTTATGATATTGATAGAATAGTTTGTATTTGTATAATTACCTTTGTTCTAATTCTATTGAATTCAGTTGTTCTAATTCTATTGAATTCAGTTGTCGACTATTAATATGAGTTTGATTTTGAAATAATTGTAATTTAATATATATATATATATATATATATTGAAAAAATATATATGTAATTAGATTGAGATAAGCCAAGTAGATCAAGCTTTCTCGAGTCTCTAGGCAGCTTGACATCAAAAGCTGTTCTCTCTCGAGGAGGATGTGGTAGTTTGATGTCCTTAAGTCGCTTTCTACATTGGGGCTGGAGGCTATGTTTCATTCAACTTATAAGAATTAATCAATTAAGTCATGGGTTGTGTTTGGAGATTTTAATGAAATCTTGAACTCTGATGAAAAATTAGGATGGTTAGAGAGGGATGCTAGACAGATGGAAGGTTTTAGGGAGTGTTTAAGTACTTGTGGTTTGATTGACTTGGGTTTGTGGGTCAGAGATTTACCTGGTGTAATGGGAGAATTGGGGATCAACGAACCCTAGTTAGGCTGGATAGAATGGTAGCTAATGAGGCCTGGTTGAATTTGTTTTCGGAGGCGAAGGTAGTTCACAGATCAATGGCGGCCTCTGATCATTGTTTGTTGTCATTGTCGACTAGAAGGAGAGAAACGAGGAAGGCAGCTAGAAGGAGATTTATGTTTGAAGAGATGTGGACTAGGGAGGAGGGTTGTAGGGAAGTAATTGAAAGGGCATGGGACCCTCTGGACTGTAATCCGGATTTTTCGATCCAGAAACGCCTGAAATCCTGCCAGTTCCAACTCCAGAATTGGAACCAGAGAGTGTTTGGAAATGTTAATAATTCTTTGAAGCAGAAACAAAAACGATTACAACAGTTGGAAGAGTTGAATTTACTTCATGAATCAGCGGAGGAAGTGCAAAAGCTGAAAATGGAAATTAATGAAGTGATGCTTAGGGAGGAGATAATGTGGAATCAGAGGTCAAGGGCGCTGTGGATCAAATATGGTGATAGGAACACGAGGTTCTTTCATGCAACGGCGAACAATAGACAAAGGAAGAATAGAATTGAAGGAATAAATGACTCTGAGGGGAGGTGGAGGGAGAGCAATGAGGAAGTTGAAGGAGTTATTCTGGATTATTTCAAGGAAATCTATAGTACGACTTTCCCCACGGAATTTGGGGCGAGCTTGGGGGCAGTAGGCAGAAGGGTGACAGAGGCAATGAATGACGACCTTTTAAAGGAGTTTAAGGAAGAAGAAGTTTGGCAAGCTCTTATGCAAATGCATCCGACAAAATCTCCGGGCCCGGACGGTATGTCCCCAATTTTCTTCCAAAAGTATTGGGATGTGGTTGGACCTCAAGTAGTTCAAAGTGTTATCCATTCTCTTAGATCGGGGGTTATGCCTAATGGAATTAATGATACTTACATTTGTTTGATTCCCAAAGTAAAATGCCCCCAAAAAATTACAGAATACCGCCCAATTAGTTTATGTAATGTGACGTACAAACTTGTATCCAAGGTTCTTGCTAATAGGTTGAAGAGGGTTCTTCCGGATGTTGTTGATGAAGCTCAAAGTGCTTTCGTTCCCGGAAGACAAATCACGGATAACGTTCTTGTAGCCTTCGAAGTTATGCATTGCATTAACCAAAGGAGGAAGGGAAAGGAAGGGTTAATGGCAATTAAACTAGATATGAGCAAGGCGTACGATCGGGTGGAATGGGGGTATTTGGAGGCGATGATGCGAAAAATGGGCTTTAGGGAGAGATGGATATCTCTAATGATGATGTGTGTGACCACTGTTTCCTTCTCGGTGTTAATTAATGGGGAGCCAAAGGGAAGGATTGTTCCTACTAGAGGACTTAGGCAAGGAGATCCTATCTCTCCTTACCTTTTCCTCTTATGTGCGGAGGGCCTCTCGGCCATGTTGCAAAGGAATGGGGGAGGGGAGGCCGTGAGTGGGGTTCAAATATGTAGAAGGGCGCCAAGGATCTCTCATCTCCTTTTTGCGGATGATTGCATTGTATTTGGTAAGGCGTCGTTGGAAGAGGGCCTAAAAGTCACCAAAATCCTTGAAGACTATGAAAGAGAATCCGGGCAAAAGCTAAATAAGGAAAAGACTTCCCTCTTTTTTAGTAAGAACACGGGGGTGGAGGTTAAAGAAGCGGTGAAGGAGATGTTTGGGGCGGAAATAATCCACCAACACGAAAGGTATTTGGGGCTGCCTCCGTTAGTAGGCAGGGGCAAGAGGAAAGCCTTTAATCAGATAAAAGATCAAGTGGGGCGGAAAGTAGCAAACTGGAAGGGCAGGTTACTGTCCAATGCAGGCCGGGAAATACTGATAAAGGCAGTGGCTCAGGCTACCCCGACGTATACAATGAATTGTTTTATGCTTCCCGACTCCCTGTGCAGCGAGCTAAACTCTATGGTTCGCAATTTCTGGTGGGGCCAAAGGGATAAAGAAAAGAAGCTTGCTTGGATCGCTTGGGAGAAAATGTGCAAGCCAAAAGCTGATGGGGGAATGGGTTTCAAAGATTTAAAGGCTTTTAATCTGGCTTTGTTGGCGAAACAAGGGTGGCGGCTCTCCCAAAACCCGTGCTCCCTTGCTCATAGAGTTCTAAAAGCAAGGTACTTCCCGGGTAACAACTTCATGGAGGCACAGCTTGGTAATATGCCATCTTACACGTGGAGGAGCTTGTTGGCAGCAAGGGGGATCCTGGAGAGGGGTATGTGATGGAGTATTGGAAATAGACAAAAGGTGCGAATTTGGGCGGATAGGTGGCTGCCAACCCCCCATTCTTTCAAGGTGATTAGTCCTAAACCACAAGATTTTGAAGGGGAAATGGTGGAGTTCTTAATTAATCAGATTGAGGGGGGCTGGGACAAAAATCTGGTGAGAAGTGTCTTTATTCCCCACGAAGCGGAAACCATCTTGGGTATTCCAATAAGCTTCTCTCTTCCTGAGGATGGGGTGACATGGGCTTGGACCCCAAATGGGAGGTTCACGGTAAGCAGTGCATATAAGGTGGCTTGCAGCTGGTTGTGTGAAAGAAGCAACAAAGGGGAAACTTGTGAAGGGTCGGATCCAGGAAAGGGCAGAAAATTTTGGAAGTTCCTCTGGCAGATGCAATGTCCTAGTAAGATTAAGCAATTTTTGTGGAGGGCATGTAAGAATATTCTCCCTACGAACTACTATTTAAAGCTTAGGAAAATTCCTATTGAGGAGGCGTGTGGGGTATGTGGAATGGTAGAGTCATCAGGGCATGCCTTATGGGACTGTGAGGCGGCGGGGACTGTGTGGAGAGAGTCCAATCTGCTGCTGCCAAAATTCAGAAGTGCACACCGTGACTTCATGGAGATTGTGTGGAAGCTTTGGGAAGGCAGTAGGGAGGTGAATTGGGAGTGTTTTGCGACTACGGCTTGGTGCATTTGGAAAAATAGGAACTCATTAAAATTTGAAGGGAGGGGCAAGGCAGGAAAGGTGATTGTCAAGGAGGCCGAGCTGCTGGTGGAGGAATTCAGAATAGGGAATTCAAGGGAAAAGCTTCCTGTGGCGTTGAGATCTCAAGCTTGGAAGTCGCCTAGGGAGGGGTGGTATAAAGCTAATGTGGATGGGGCAGTTTTTAAGGAGTCTAGCAGCTGTGGTATTGGAGTTGTGATTAGAAATGACCAAGGCCAAATCATGGGAGCTATGAGTATTGGAGTTGTGATTAGAAATGACCAAGGCCAAATCATGGGAGCTATGAGTAAGAAGCTGAATATTCCCTTAGAAGCTGTGGAAGTTGAAGTGAAAGCGTTTGAAGAAGGCCTTTTGCTAGCAGGGGACCTCGGTTTGAAGAAGATAATTCTGGAAGGTGATGCTCAGCTTGTTACAAATGCCTTGCTGGGTAAGTGCTTGCCGCCAAGCTCAATACAAATGCTGATTTCTGGTGCCAGTCGCTGGAAGCATTGGGTTCCGGATTGGGAAGTAAGCTTTGTCCGTAGAACAGGAAATTAGGCTGCTCATGTATTGGCTCAAAATGCCAAATTTACTAATGATTGTGTAGTGTGGGTAGAAGACACCCCACCGATGATTCAATGCCAAGTGCATAGAGATGTTCTTTTGATGAACAATTGCTCAAGTTAATGAAAGCTATTTGTGTTGACTATCAAAAAAAAAAAAAAAAAAATCAATTAAGTCAAATGACTCACCTCGCCAGCGTCAAAAAAGAAAGAGAGACCGAAATAGAAAAGAGGCGTGGTTAACTAACATTAATCACCTTTTACCTTGCTACGCTGGGTAACCCTTTTTGACTCCATAAATTAATTCAAAACCATGAAAAATGAATATTTAGAATCAATAATAATAATAATCATAGTTCTATTTGAGAGCGAAAAACAATCAATAATCAAAATGTTTCTTATTTTATGATAACTTTACTTTTTTTTTTTTTTTCCTTTTTAGATATGATAGTATTTAAAACTTATAATATCTACTCTAAGATGATTATTTTTTATTATCACGTCAAGGTCAAGGCACCAATTAAATTTTGGTGTTGGTAGAAATTAAATCTTACATTTTTTATTCGAGACAAGAGGCTTTATTATTGTAGGTGCTTAAGAATTCTTGCCTTTGGCTTTGGCATTTTTGGCTTGATTGCCTAGCCTTGCCTTTGGCTTGATTTCTCTTGTCCCACATTGGAAAGATCTGTTTCCTCTTCATGCCTTATACCAAGCTAGTGGTACTCTTCATCCATTGGTTCATGCCTTATAAGGCATGAAGAGGAAAGAGATCTTTCCAATGTGGGACAACAAGAATTCATGCCAAGGCAAGGCAAGGCAATCAAGCCAAAGCCAATGCCAAAGGCAAAAATTCTTGAGCACCTACAATTATTATTAGAGCTCAGCTAACTGACCCACAATTAGCTTTTTATTTGAGCAAATCATGCACTTCAATCATACAATTTGACCAAAATGGAGACAATTATTCGTTCATATATATAATAAATAAAATACTAGAAAATGAAATTACTAAAAGACTAAAATGTAGTGCCCTCACTTTCACTTTTTTTTTTTTTTATAAAATATTTTCTTTGAACTAAAAAAAACAATTAAATAAGAAAGGGGGTGTATAATGGTGAGAGCCCACTCCAAATTGGGATAGTGATTGATAATAATTCTACAAGAACCGTGAAAGCTACGAATAATTTCCAACACACATGTGAACTCCCAAAAGATCTCACTGGGGGGTTAATACTTAATACTCTTCTTTTTTTTTTTTTTTTGGCTGAATAATAATACTCTATTGAGTCTATATTCCTCATATCCGAGGAACCAGACCACAACAACTATGTGACTGTGAGTGGATTCCAGTTAACTCAATTGGTAAAATCTCTGATAGTTGTATAAGAAATTTGGGATTTAATCCTCGCCTACACCAAAAACTAATTGGTATCTTGGTCTGATGATAAAGAGCTATTATCAGAAGCGAATGTTATAGGTTAAAACTCTCTCAAAAAAAAAAAAAAAAAAAACTCTGTGAATATTAGTTATTTTTGAGTCAAAAAAGAAAAAGAATAAATACGTTTCTTTTTCAGTCCCCAAATAATTTATCATCTTTTTTGTTTTCAGGAATTAGGATGTCTCGAAATGATTGTTTAAATCAAGAGTCAAAAGTTCAATTTTGCTTTCATTTGTCATTCCGATAATAATAATAACCTAAGACAAAATTGAAAAAAGAAAGATAAAAGCCCAAAATATTTTCACATGCGTTATTTTAATTGGATGTTTTGTTTAATATGTCTATCTTATAAAAATTAAGTTGTATTTAGATAAATGGGCTTTTAAAAGCTATATATAGGATTGAGAATTCAATTTATCAATATGACGAACTTGATTCCACTCAACACCTTGGTTTTCATGGGTTGATGAATTTGTTTCTAATTTTTTTTTAAACTTAGGGTTGGATCAAGTTCAAGTTGGCAAGATTTCCAACCCGATTAACCTCTAAACCAACCCCATTTTATTAATAGTTTAAAAAATATGTGTATTATTTGTGACTTCAATTTATTTTGAAATTTGAGACCTAGTTTAAATTTCTTTGTTTGATGTATTTTAATATTTTAAAACTTAAATTATGATATGAATTTGAAATATTGAACTCAATTGTGTAAATTTCAATCAATTATTCAATATTGAAACTAAATAATTGTATAAAATCTCTAATTTTTATTAGCTCTGAAAAAAAAAATTGCCATAAACCCAATGACATAACCCAATGACCTAACCCAACTCAACCCCAATAACGTAAGAGGTGGGTTGATTTTTAGATTATCCAAGGTTGGGTTGTTCTTAACCTAAAAAAGTCAAGTGAGTTGAAAAATGTCACAAACCCAACTCATCCCCTAGCTGTACCTTAAAAAATAATCTAACTTTATTTCCATTTGTTTTGTAGAGAGAGTTTCCAACATGTGGTGTCCGCTCCTGATAATAGTTCTTTATCATCAGACTAAGGCACCAATCAGTTTTTGGTGTAGGCAAGGATTGAACCCCAGATCTCTTAGACAACCGTTAGAGACTTTACCAATTGAGCTAAATAGAACCCACATTTTATTTTCATTTTTAAGCCTAACAAAACAATAAGAAATAATAATAATATGTTGCTGAAAATGGGTAAAATTATAGTCATACATAGAAAGATTGATAACTTAAAAAATTGTACATAAATAAATAACATAATTAGACCTTAAAAAAAAAAAAAAAAAAAGCTAAAACAAATGGAAACTTACACTTATTTGGCAACAACTTTTTTTACTTTTTATAAGTACCAAGTGTACAACTATACTTTTAGTAAATAAGTACAAATGGACTCATATACTCCTCTATTTTTTTTAGGCACTACTGCTCTAAAATTATGTAGCTTTTGTTTGTTTGTTATTATTATTATTATTATTTTTTTAATAATATGTAGCTTCTATTAGTATGCGTTTTGATGCAACTTTTTACTTAGGGCACGTTTGGTAAATTGTAATAGGTATTGTAATATAATAGTTATTCCTATGGTTTAACTATTCAATAGTTTTGTTATGTTTTTATTATAGGGAATAGTCATTCCTTATGAATAGCTATTCTTTAAAATGAGGAATAACTATTCATCTCTAAAAGGATTGTAATAGTTATTCCTTAGTAGATGTAATAATTTCTAACATTAATATATTTCCAAATAAATAAACTTTCCATATCCACATAACAATTATGGAAATAAAAAATCATCAAAAAATAACCCATCTCTCTAAAATTTAAAATATATTATTTTCTAGGAAATATATTTGTATAAATGAGATATTTCCTAAAGTAGATCATAAGTTTTATTCTAATGTTACAACTCACAACCAAACTAATGAATAAGTTTAGTTATTCCATTACAACACATTTTATTTCTGGTAATAAAGATTACTTTTCTTGTTGTAATCCACGTCCAGTGTACCAAACGTACCCTTACTGTATATTGCTTGTTATATTGTAAGCTTTAAACTCTAAAAATGTTCACATAAATTAGAACTAATTGGTTATATAATATATTATAAATCCAGTTTAAAACACTAATATTACTATTTTCATATGTGATCTAATAAGTATTACTGTTTACTAAAAAAAAAAAAAAAAGTTGTAAAATTTCTCATTTAACTCATGGTCGGCTAACATTCCACCCAACCTAAATTATATATAAGGGTGGAAAAAGTTATGAGACTAAAAGGTGTAAAATTTCTCATTTAACTCATGGTCGGCTAACATTCCACCCAACCTAAATTATATATAGGGGTGGAAAAAGTTAAGGGACTTTATACTTCAGCTTTTCCCTATACGAATGTTTTGTTATGTTGCAACTGATATGAAAGTGTGAGAGTGCTTTTCTTTCAAGATACTCAGGCCCAAGGATCCCGGGCCTAAATGAAAAAAAAGGAAGAGAGGATTTGGTGGACCGGGCCTTGGCTCACCGCAGCTAACGAGCTGTTTAAGAGTCAAGTAGGTGCAGAGAATACTCCTGACATCATACAAAAATGATAAACGAGGATATTGTAGAATGCCAAAATATTAACAACGTAAATTCAGAAGAAAGACAGGATTAGCAAAAAAAAAGAACGATAAAGAAAAAGGTGCAGTGGGATCCTGGGAATTAATAAGCAGTATTTTATTAACAAATTGTCTGTTTGATTACAGAAAGCTCACTAAGACGTGATACAAGGTCCAATCAAGCTCAAAAATTGCAGTCTTGAATGTCTATTTCAGCCTTCAAAACTTGCAAAGTTTGATTCCCGTTGAATCCGAGTATGTGCAATAGTGGCCTTTACAGGATATCGGGAGACAGTATTTTGTTCTTCCCTTAGTATTTTTCTTTCTGGATGGATCTTTCTGATGGTTCTTCCTAGAGAGTTTCTTCTCTCTCTTTTTTTGTGCTTCTTTTCTTTTTTCTCGTCCCTTTCTTCACGACCCGTCCCCTCCTTTTATAATGGAATTTTTCTGGGTATCCCGGGTTCCTCTGTTTTGCTCTTTTGCAAACAGAGCATGTTCTGTCCCTGTTGCCTTGGTAAGTTCCTTTGCCGTTTTCCCTCATTCTTCCCTTCTCTTGGTTCTGATTCCTTCAAAAGCTTCTGGTCGGTCATCCTCTTTGGGACGTGCTGAGGTATGCCCTTCTCGGTATCCCCATTTCTGGCGTGTTTCTCTTTTCCCTTTCTTTCCTATTTGGGCGGAATCTTGTTCTGCCATCAACGAAAGTCGTTCGTTGCTATTCTTTCTTCCCTGTCCTGGTTCCCCGAGGCCTTTTGCTGTCTGTGCTATGAGAGGTCGTTTTGCGCTTCTTGTTTTTTTCTTCTTTTCCTGTCTTCTTTCTACCGATCTGTCTCAGTCTTCCTTTTTATTTGTGCTTGAAGGGTTCTGGGGATCCTTGCTTCTTTATATTTTTGCCATGGTCTCTTTTGGGATGCTGCTTCCTTTTTTGGGCTTCAGGATCCTCTGGCTTTTCTTTTATCCCCCATGGGTCATCCGTTCCTGTTACTTTTGGGTTTAGCCTGGATTTTTTATCCCGGGCCTAAATGAAAAAAAAGGAAGAGAGGATTTGGTGGACCGGGCCTTGGCTCACCGCAGCTAACGAGCTGTTTAAGAGTCAAGTAGGTGCAGAGAATACTCCTGACATCATACAAAAATGACAAACGAGGATATTGTAGAATGCCAAAATATTAACAACGTAAATTCAGAAGAAAGACAGGATTAGCAAAAAAAAGAACGATAAAGAAAAAGGTGCAATGGGATCCTGGGAATTAATAAGCAGTATTTTATTAACAAATTGTCTGTTTGATTACAGAAAGCTCACTAAGACGTGATACAAGGTCCAATCAAGCTCAAAAATTGCAGTCTTGAATGGCTATTTCAGCCTTCAAAACTTGCAAAGTTTGATTCCCGTTGAATCCGAGTATGTGCAATAGTGGCCTTTACAGGATATCGGGAGACAATATTTTGTTCTTCCCTTAGTATTTTTCTTTCTGGATGGATCTTTCTGATGGTTCTTCCTAGAGAGTTTCTTCTCTTTTTTTTTTTGTGCTTCTTTTCTTTTTTCTCGTGCCTTTCTTCACGACCCGTCCCCTCCTTTTATAATGGAATTTTTCTGGGTATCCCGGGTTCCTCTGTTTTGCTCTTTTGCAAACAGAGCATGTTCTGTCCCTGTTGCCTTGGTAAGTTCCTTTGCCGTTTTCCCTCATTCTTCCCTTCTCTTGGTTCTGATTCCTTCAAAAGCTTCTGGTCGGTCATCCTCTTTGGGACGTGCTGAGGTATGCCCTTCTCGGTATCCCCATTTCTGGCGTGTTTCTCTTTTCCCTTTCTTTCCTATTTGGGCGGAATCTTGTTCTGCCATCAACGAAAGTCGTTCGTTGCTATTCTTTCTTCCCTGTCCTGGTTCCCCGAGGCCTTTTGCTGTCTGTGCTATGAGAGGTCGTTTTGCGCTTCTTGTTTTTTTCTTCTTTTCCTGTCTTCTTTCTACCGATCTGTCTCAGTCTTCCTTTTTATTTGTGCTTGAAGGGTTCTGGGGATCCTTGCTTCTTTATATTTTTGCCATGGTCTCTTTTGGGATGCTGCTTCCTTTTTTGGGCTTCAGGATCCTCTGGCTTTTCTTTTATCCCCCATGGGTCATCCGTTCCTGTTACTTTTGGGTTTAGCCTGGATTTTTTCTTTTGGGCTTTGACTTGCTCTTCCATTTCTTTTGGGCTTGACTTGCTCTTCCATTTCTTTTGGGCTTATTTTATTGTAACCCCTTTTTTTTTTGGACCTCAACATTTAGCCCCCCGAGCTCGTGGGTTGCCTGAAACCCACGCGTGAGTGATTTAGGTTTCCTAGGATTCTCATGGTATCCCCCTTTCCTTTGACTTCTACTGGATTTCCTTCCCTTTTAATTGGGATCCCGGCTCTTTTCTGCTGCTTTTAGTTGCCTCCTTTTGGCGTGTTGCGTTCCCTTATCATTATTACCTCTCGCAGCTTCCTCTTTATACGGGACGTGGCAGTTGGGTATTTGAGGTAAAACTCCTCTACCCACTTTTCTCGTTTCCCGTTATCCCTCATTAATAACTGCTGATCACTTCAAATTAAATTTCTTGGCAACTGGCGCGTCTTTCCATAAACTGTTTTTCCCCAACTGCTATTTGCGCCTTTATTGTAGCCGTTTCACCTTATCACTTTGCTTCTCTGAGTTTTTCACTCTGTGTTTCTCTTTCTTTTTTTTTTCTTCTTCTCCGTTACTCTGGTCTTCTTCCTTTTCGCACTTTCAATCTTTCTTTCTTCTCAGAGCGGGTGCTGTTTCGATGGCTTCTTCTTCTTCTAGAAAGAGGAGAGAACGTACTCCCAGTCCTTCTGAGGGTGAGGGTTCTTCTGGTTCTGCTCCGAGTGATTCTCACGAGGTTACTGAACGTCCGGCCTTTCCTTTACGGGATCCTTGGTATTCTCTCAGCGCATTTTTTCCTCATATATCTCATGGTGAGGCTCCTCCATCCCCTCACGTTTGGATGTTTTCTGGTCAAGCGGGTTTCGCTGGTTCCGCCCAAGTTCCTGACCCTAGAGAGATTTTTGATCTCCAGATCAGACAAGGAATCCGAGAGGCGGTTCCTATTTTCTTTGATTTTGTTCCAGGAAAGATTCAGGGCTGGCCTATATGGGTAGACAAAGAACTGTCTGATGCTGAATTTGTGGGTCGTTTGGAGCGCGCCGGTATCCTAAAGGCAGTGGCTATTTCCAGAAACCTTGAGGGCTTCAGAGACGCCAAAGGGCTCAGGCATCTGGTACGTCGTTGGTGTCCTTCCCTTCATACTTTTTTCTTTTCTACTGGTGAATTAACAGTCACCTTGGAGGATGTGGTTAATAACTTCCTCCTCCCGGTGTTTGGCGAAGAGAATCCCTTTGATATTGACCTTTCTGGTGAGGATCTCATGGTAGAAGAGAAATTATTTGGCCATTTTGGTGGTCGCGCCGCTTCTTCTGGTGGTAAGCCTGCTAGGATGGGGAGATGGGTGATGACCCTCTCTCGTGAAAAAGATAAGGAGGTGAGGTGGGCCGGTTTCCTGGCTTTTTGGCTTAGTAAATTTTTGTTCAGTGAGTTCCCTGGGTACGGAGTTAAGTCTTCGTTTTTTCCATTGGCAATCAAGTTGGCTCGAGGTACCCAGTATCCTTTGGCCCCTCTGTTTTTGGGTCATGTCTATTCTCAATTAGACCAGCTTCATGGAGATGAGGCTGAGGGTGACTCTTGTTATGCGATCACTTCGTCTCTTCACTGTGCTATCCTTCAGATTTTCATGTGGGACCGTTCTGCAGCTACTTTGGCTAAGTGCAGGAATTTGAAGTTTGTGAAAGACAAGTTCCAAGGATCCCCCGACATAGTGAAAGGTCTTTGTGGCAATTCTACCGATGCCTTTCCCATTATTTTTCGTTGGATCAGCTTAAAGGGTGGTGGTCTCAATCTTGTGGAGTTGTTTGACCAAGCTGGGAGCTTATGTTGGAGATCTCCTCGTGAGTTTGGTTCTGGCTTTGCGTGTGATTCTGTGTTGTCTTCTTTTTTATCTTCTACAGGTAATACCTTTGACTTGCGCCGTGGTGATGAGGGCAGTCTGGCCTACCTTGCTTGCGTTAGCCCTTCCTGGCTTCCTGTGCCTTCTTCAAGTGGCCCAAAATATACTCATTATTCAGCACACCGGGTGCTCCGACAATTTGGTTTTGATCAGGACATTCCTCCAGTTTTTAAGGATGTGGTGCCATCCCTTCCTTCATTGGATCCTTTCTTGAGGCTGCAGGCCTTTTCTTATTGGTCACGGAGGAGCCCCCAATTTGCAGTGCCTAACTCCCAAAGAGGAGTCTTTGCTTCTAGTGGCTATACAAGTTATTGGAGGAGAGTGCAAAAGTCCTTTGTTGATTATGTTAGCACTGGCACAGTTCGGGATGTCCCGGATCCTAGCATTGTTTCTGCTCCAACATCCAATAGGCGCTTATCCCTTCCTACTGCTGGGATTGTTTCTGCTGCTGCAAGCAGCAAGACTGGGTTTGCAGAGTGGCATGCCTCCAGGGGAGGTTGGGTGGTTTATGGACAGGATTTTCCTGAGACCTGGCTAGGTGATAGCTTCATCATTGGTGCTTCCTCTGGGGTGCCCATCAAAAGGGGTGCAACAGAGACAATAAGTGCTGCCACTGCTCCGAGTAAAGGTAAGAATGTCAAGTCGAAGAAAATGAAAGCTGCTGATGTTGGTGAAAGTACAGGAGGTGTGGAGATAGGCTCTGAGGCGAAAAGAAGGAAATCGGGGAAATCTCAAGCACACTTGGCACCTCAGGAAGGCAAGGATGTCAGGGAACCTTTGGTTTCAAGGACCCGGAAGAAGACTAAGGTAGAGCCTTCTTTTCCCCAGGTTCCTGTGACTGCCTCAGTCCATGGTTCTTTAGGATCCTCTGGTTTGGTATCCCAGCCTCCTTTAGGACCCTCTGGGCGTACTCGCAGTAAGCAAAAGACTTCCAGAGAATCTGTAGAGAGAGAGAGAAGGGCAAGACTTCTTTCCTTCTTCTCTCTTTTTTTTTTGTTGCACTTGTTTCTATTTTGCTGACGAGTGGTGATTTCCCTTGCAGTCCAAGCACAAGTCTGATCCCAAGACGGGTAAGAGCCAATCTTCTGGAGACGACGTGGTATGTGTTCCCTTTTTTTTGTTCTTTCCCTTTTGTTCTGTCATTGTATTGTCTGCATTTCCTGCTGTCTTTCTTTTGACACTGCCTTCTCCTCTTCTTCTTCCTTTAGGTGGAGGTATCCCCTCCTATGACTGACAAGGCTCTGGGGGAGGAAGTTATTACAACTCTTTCCGTTGTTTTTCCTGTCATGGGGGAGGAGCCCCCTACTGATGACCCAGCTGAGGAAACCGGGCAACCAGTGCAAGGTTCCCAGGATTCTCAGGATCCCAAAGCTTCTGGGATTCTGTTATCTCAAAGTCCCCGTCCTGAGCGTACTCCTAGTCCTATTAGGACTGTGTTTCCTCAGTCCTTGTCAGATAAAGGTGCTTTGGGAGACACTCCTTTATCCAAACAAACAGGTAATCCTTGTTTCCTTGGAATGGCGTTATATTCTTCTTTCTTTTCCAAATTTTTTTTTTTTTGAGTTCCTCCTTTTCCTTTTAGGTCAAACCAGTGAGAAATCTGGTCCCAGTGTTGCCTCTTCTTTAGAATCAGAAAGCTCAGAAGGTGAGTGCAAGCTACTCCCATCGTGTTTCCCTTTTCTTCCTTTCTTTTTTTTTTATGGCGAAGCCCCCTGCATCTATCCCTTCTTTTAGCCACTTTGCCACTGGTCCTTCACCTTTTCTTCAACTTGCCTTATGTTCCTTCCCAGAATCTTCGGGGAAGTCAGGAGATCAGGAAGAAGAGGCTCTGCCCCAAGAAGCTGGAACCGGTTTGTTCTTCTTTTTCTCCCCCTTTTTTTTTTTAAGACTAAATCTGTTCTTCTTTTTCTTTTCTTTTCTTCTATTCTTTTTTGAATATTGATGCAGGCTTTGCAGGTTCTGAGCCTGTTATTCCGGAAGGAATTGTGAGACCTGTTCAAGTTGCTGACCTTCGTCCAGAGCAAAAGGCTGCAAGTCCCCCTGTTTCTGCAAGTGGTGACACAGTGATGGGGGATGCCTCGAAGATGACTGCCTCAGATCTTGATTCAAAGCTTTCTTCTTTTCTGGCTCGCTTTGATCTCTTGGAATTCAACAGTCTTCCTGCTAGCCACTTCCATGTCTTTGGGTCTTCTTATGGCAGCTTCCTGCGTTTCTCTGTTCCTGTGGAAGGCCTGCCGCTGCTAGAGAGTCTGCTTAAGAGTCACGGGGATTTCACCAGCGGCTTCAGGGGAGGCGTCTTTCTAGGCAATATTTTAATGGAGTTGCTGTGTGCTGTGTGCTGTGCTGATTTCCCTAAGGAATTCCTCTGTAGATTCCTTGTCTGAAGAAAGCTTCTGGAGTGGAGAGGGGTGGTGCAAGACCTTCTAGAGGCCAAGTTTAATTTGTCTTTTCTGCTGGATCACTTGCGTCTGTTGGCTCATATGCTATTTCAGAGGCAATCTTTCAAGAGTGTAGACACTGAGATAGCTGCTGCTGAGGAAGCTTTGGCTCGTGCTCACAAGGTTTTACAAGACCTGAAGGTCAAACGGCAGAGGATCCTTTCTACTTTGGCTGTGCCTGTCATTTCTCCGGATGCCTCCCTGTTGGCCGGCCTCATTCCTTAGCCCCTTTTTTTTTAGATTTACATAAACAATTTGGGATTGTATAAGTTCTTTATTTTGAACATTGTTCTGCTCTTTGCTTTCTCTTTTGTGTTTCAAGACTGCTTTTTTTTTTAGTATGTGAATCTGCCTTTTATACTGCCTTTTCTTTCCTATGGCTCTTTTTTTTTCCCTGAGTCCTGGACCATGGTCTTCACAGGTTTTACTGTAAATTCTGGTCCAGGTACCCGGTAATCTATTGTGCAAGCACTGAACTGGGTACACTGGTATCCTTCTTATATTTCTTTTGAGATACGGTCCCAGTTCATGAACTTTGACAGGTTCCCCTTTTGCCAAGTGCTAGGCTAGGTATCCTAGATATTTTGCTTTTTATTCTGTGATCCTAGACCTATGCACTTGGGACTGTTTGGGGGATATCTGAAATTATTTGTGGGATGAATCCTGGGCCATATGTAAAAGGGTATTACACACTCTCCCCTTTTTTTGACTCAGGTATTCTTCCTTAAATTTATCCAAACTTTGTTTTTTTTTTTTTTTTGTAGTATGAAAAACTTAAATGTTGAAGAAACAGGAATTTCATTAAAACATAGTCATTTTCAAGGAACAAAGAAAAGTCTTTTGGTGCAGTATTGACCACAAAGTGTCAATCTATCACATGTTCCTGAACAAAATTATCTTAGACTAGAATTCATGATAAAAGCTGAAAAAGACAAAAAAATAAAAGGAACTTAGCAGATAGTGAAGCTGGTGAAAGGACCCTGAGGTACCGGGATCCCCTTGTCCTTATGCATAATATTGCTTCAACCACTTCCCGTTTATGGGCTCTGTCAGGACTGTTCCATCTTCTTTGGCAAGGTAGTAATACCCACTTTCATGAGCTGTATTGATGATGTAAGGTCCTTCCCATTTCGGGGTGAACTTGGAAGGCCCTGGCAGGTTCCTCCTCACATGCTCCGCCATCCTTAGCACTAATTGCCCTTTACTGAACACTCTTGGGCGTACTGCTTGTGCATATGCTCTGGTCATTCTTTGCTGGTATCTCTGGCTTCTTTTCTTGGCCAGTTCTCTTTCTTCTTCTACTCCTTCCAGATCTGCTAGCCTCTTTTCATTGCTGGCGTCCTCACTTTCTCCCTGGTTTTCCTCCAGAACTACCCTTGGTGTAGGAATGACTAACTCCACAGGGCTGATGGCTTCTGTTCCATAAACCAGGGAGAATAGGGAGAATCCTGTGGCTGTCTTTACAGAGCTTCTACATGCCCAAAGCGCATCTGCCAGATGGTCACTCCATTTTCCCCCATACTCATGCTTCATTTTCTTAAGGATCTTTAATATTACCCTATTAGTGGCTTCAGCTTGGCCGTTTCCTTGTGGGTAGTAGGGGGTAGATCTTCCATGCTTGATGTGGTATGCCTCAGTTAATCCTTTCATATCTTTGTTTATGAATGGGGTTCCATTGTCGCTGATCAATCTTCTGGGGATCCCAAACCTTGTAATGATGTGGTCTCGAATGAAATTTGCCACAGCTGCTCCAGTAGCTTTTTTCAAAGGGATGGCCTCTACCCATTTTGTAAAGTACTCCGTGGCTGCCAGGATCCATATATAACCATTGGATGGAGGGTTTATAGGCCCTATGAGATCGAGCCCCCAAGTATGAAAAGGCCATGGCGTCGTCATATCCTGTAGGACATTTGGGTGAGTGTGAATTGCATCTCCCAGGACTTGGCAGGCATGACATGTTTTGACCAGCTCCTCAGAGTCTCTTTTCATCGTTGGCCAGTAATATCCCAACAATAGCAACTGCTTGTACAGCCTTCTCTTCCCTGGGTGACTCCCACAATCTCCCGAGTGCACCTCTCTGACTACTTCTCTGGCTTCCTTTGGTCCCAGGCACCTGAGGGGGTCTCCATGGTATCCTCTTTTGAATAAAATGTCATTCTGTAGGAAGTACCTGCACGCTAGCTTTTTGAGCTTGTGGGCCAGTTCCCTGTCGGTTGGCAGGATCCCCTGGGCCAGGTATCCTATGAAAGGAACCCGCCAGTCTTCTGCAATAAACACCGCGTAGCTTTCTTCTTTGTCTACTGCCAAACGACATTCCTGGCATCTCCCCTGTATGATTGCTGCTTCCTTGTCCATATCCGGCCAGTAATACCCCATGCGTTGCATTCTTCTGTATAGACTGACTTTTTCTGCAACTCCACATGCCTGGGCGTGTAATTCTTCTAGTTTCGCTTTTCCTTCCTTCTCGGTAATACATCTGGACAGTATTCCTCCTGGCAGTCTCTTATACAATTCTCCTTCTATTTGAGTGTAATCCATTAGTTCTTTGATGTTCCCTCTGGGGCTTGCCTCTTTCATCCTTTCTTTGATTTCGTCCCTCCAGTCCCACTGTTTGGATTCCCCGGGGTACATCCCTTGAAGGATCCTCACAATAGAATGTTCCTGCCTTCCTATTTTTATCAGCGTATCCCTCCCATTAAATGGTATTTGGGATCCCAGGGTGGCGAGAGCATCTGCAAACTTGTTCTCACTTCTTTGAGTGTATTCTACGCTGAAGGTTTGAAATTCCATCTCCAGCCTTTGTGCCCAAGTCCTGTAGGCTGCTAGGCTTTGTTCTCGTAGTGCAAAGTCACCTTTCACTTGGGAGACTACAAGATTAGAATCTCCCAGCACCCTCATATGTTTCACTCCTATGCTGAGTGCTACAGTTAACCCAGTTAAGTATGCCTCATATTCAGCTGCGTTATTAGAGCATGAGAAACCAAGCTTGAAGGACAGGGGCATGATATCCCCATTTTCGCAGCTTAGTACAATTCCTACCCCATTTGAAGTTGCTGTAGCTGATCCGTCAAACCTCATGGTCCATTTCTTCCCTGGGATCTCCATTACTGCTACCTCACCAGGGATTTCTTCACTCAGCGGGCCTTCTTCCTTTCCTGGGAATTGAGCTAGCAAATCTGCTATGGCCTGGCTTTTAACAGCTTTGGGAGTTCTTATACCTATATCATATTGTGAGAGCAACACTAGCCATTGTGCTATCCTTCCTGTGAGAAGGGGCTGGTGAAGGAGTGCCTTTATGGGGTGGGACTTGGTTACTAGGAGGATTTGGTGAGCTGAGAAGTACCTCTTCAACCTCTGGGATGCATAAATGATCACTAGGCAGGCTTTCTCTATTCTGGGGTACCTGGTCTCGGTATCCTTGAGTGTTCTGCTTACATAATATATGGGCTGCTCATTTCCTTGGTCATCTTCTTGTGCCAGCAAAGCTCCTATTGCCTGAGAGTTTGATGCTAAGTATAACAACAGAGGTCGCCCACGTACCGGTGCCTGGAGGGTGGGCAGATGATTCATAATGCCCTGAATCCTTTGAAAAGCTTCCTGCTGCTCTGTTCCCCAGGTAAATTCATTTCCCTTTTTCAATAGTTTGGATAGGCCTGCTGTGGCTGAGGCTAAACCAGGAACAAATCTCCTGATATAGGAAACTCTTCCCAGGAAACTTTTGAGTTCTCTAATAGTAGTTGGTCTTCTCATCGTGGCAATGGCTGTGGCCTTGGCTGGGTCCACGCTTATGCCTTTGTGATGCACCAGGAACCCAAGGAACTTTCCAGCAGACACTCCAAAGGCGCACTTCATGGGGTTCATACGTAACTTGTATTTCCTGCATCTTTCAAAGACTTGCTCAAGTACTTGGAAATGTCCTGTTCTGGTTTTTGACTTGACCACAATATCGTCTACATAATCTTCCATCTCCTCATGCATCATGTCATGGAAAATGGCTGTCATGGTCCGTTGATACGTAGCCCCCGCATTTTTTAGGCCAAAGGGCATTACAGTATAGTAAAAGTTCCCAATCGGAGTTCTGAATGCCGTCTTCTCTGCATCTTTGGCTGCCATGCGGATCTGGTTGTATCCACTGTACCCATCCATAAATGAGAACATCGAGTTTCCAGCGGCTGAATCTACAAGGAGGTCTATATTGGGCAAGGGGAACTCATCTTTAGGACATGCCTTGTTCAGGTTGCGAAAGTCTACACAGCAACGGATTTGACCATTTTTCTTCTTCACAGGTACAATGTTGGAAAGCCATTTTGGATGTTGGATGGGTTTGATAAAACCAGCTGTTAGTAATTTCCTGACCTCTTGGACTATTTGAGCTTCTATCTCAGTGTGGAAGACCCTAGCTGGTTGGACTACTGGCCTCATCCCCGGGTCCACATTAAGAGAATGGACTACCAACTCTGGGTCTAGACCAGGCATCTCATCATAGGTCCATGCAAACACATCTCTGTATTTTTGAAGTAAGGTTACCAGTTGCTCTCTTTCTTGAGCCACCAGTTGACTGCTAATGAAGACAGGTTTTCGGGATCCTGGTTCTGTTCCCAAGTCTACTTCCTTTAATTCTTCCTCAGGCTGGATCTGAGCCTCCTTAACTGGTTCTTCTGGGATTTCTTCTTGGGCCATCATGCAGCTTGGTGGTCCGGGACCTTCCTGCACAATGCATTCAGGTCCCGCGCACCTTCACAAACGATAAATCAGCCTTCCCCCAGGTTCCCGAACCACCACACATTCTCGGGATCCTGAAGAGCTGGGCTCCCTCTTCTGTCTCTTTCTTTCTAGAAGGTTTCTCAGGTCACGGGTGCCCCTTCCTCCTTCTTCTTCTTCTAGGACTGGTGTCCCCGGGGTCCCTGGGGCGGGGTTCTCATCATCTGGCTCCAATTCATCATAAAACATTGTTTCTGCGAAGTTCACTTCTCCCTGGCTGAAAGGATTACGATTGGCAGGGATCCTTATGGGCCTCCCATTCAGTCTCCCTTTAATGCATTGATGGAACGTGGATGGAATAAGGCGATGTTTATGAAGCCACGGGCGTCCCAACAACACGTGATAAGAAACTTCTGCATTAATTACATGAAACCTTGTCAGAGCTACTATCGGCCCCACCCTTAAGGCTAGCTGCACGTATCCTTCTGTTGACTCTACTGATCCTCCAAATCCTGTTATCTCCATGGGAGTCCCCAGGATCCTTCTGTCAACTAACCCAACAGCTTCCAGGGTACTTAAGGCTATGAGGTTGAGTGATGCCCCTGTATCCACCAGTGCTCTCCTGACTTGAACGCCGTTTATGGTGGCCATTAGATAAAGGGGTCTACGGTGGTCTGGGTGCTCAATCTCCATATCTTCATCAGTGAAGGTTATTGCATTGGTCGTTTCCAGGAAAGCTCGACTAGCATGTGACTCAGCTGTAAAGCATTCCATCCCTGAATCTGCTGCTATGCTCATGAGAGACTCTGTGGCCACCCTCCTTGCTTCTGGTTCGAATCCTAATTGATTGAACAATGACCTGAACTTGGGATTCTTCTGGAGGGTCCTGACTGTGCTCGGGTGGAAGGATCCTTCAGATTCTCCTGCTTCTGCCGGGTTCCCGTGTATTACTACTGCTACCACCCCTTTTCCTTTGTGGTTAGGCAAGGGGTTTCTCTGCACTTCCGGCTCCTTCTGGGTGAGCTCCAGGGTTCCTTCTCTCAACTTTTTGTGGAAGAGTCTGCGAAGGGTCCAGCAATCCTTGGTGGAGTGCTTGACATAATTATGGATTCTGCAAAATAAAGGGTTCTTCCTTTCTTCTTCTGTTGGTGGCCTGGACACAGTGAATGGCCTGACCACTCCGTCTCCAATCCACTTGTCTAGGACATGGCTTAACTCCTCAGCCGTACATGGGATCACTGGTGGTTCCTCAAACATCTTCCCATCTGGTCTCTTCCTTTTCTCTCCTGCTGATGCTGTCATAGCTTGGGATGCGGGCAGCCTTTTTGTTCTCATGGTCTGCGCCGTCCTTCTAGTTCTCTGTAGCAGGTCAGCAAATTGTGTGATACATAAATTTTCAAGGTTGAGTCTGTAATCAAAAAGCATGTTGGCTATACAGGTCTCCACGAGCTCCTTTTCTTCATGGTCTCCATAGCAGTCTAGGGACACGTCTTCGAATCTTTTAATGAACTGAACAGGGTCTTCTCCGGGTCTCTGCCTCACCATTTGCAGGTTCTGGAAAGTGATTTTGTCTTCACCTGGGTAATATTTGGCGCAGAATTTTTCCATCATCTCATCCCAGGTCTTGATGGACCCGGGTCTCAGTGTGGTGTACCAAGTGTATGCCCTATCCACTAAGGATTTGGCGAATTCCCTTAGGCATAATTCTTTGTCTCCTGCATAGGGGCCCATAGTGTGGACAAACCTACTCACATGTTCTACTGCACTTCCATTCCTTCCATCGAAAGGATGGAACTTTGGGGGTTCGTACCCCTTAGGGTATGGTTTGCAAAGAAGTTCTGGAGGGAACGGGGGATCCCGAGAGAATTGCTTGGGGATCCCTGAGAGTTTTTCCCTTTCTTGCTCCAGGAGGGCATTGACGTCTGCCAGCGTCAGGTACTGAGGGTTGGCCCTTCCTCCCACTGCTGACCCTCCTTCTGGATGTGCCCCATCTTGGTGACCAGTAGGGGGAATATCGTCTCTGACCTCCTGTGTCCTGCCTTCTTTGAGAAGACGAACTTCTTGCTCCAGATCCTTTAACATTGCTGTCATTCTGGCCATTAGGTCTGGTTCCTGCCTCGCGTGTCTTTGTTCTGACACCACCTCCTGTTCTACCAAGGGTATCCCACCTCCTTGCCTGGAAACTTCCTCGTTTTCTCCTACAGGCTCAGAGGCCGTAGGTGGCACATTAGTTCCCTTGCTGTTTCTTTGTCTTGGAGGCATTCTCTGTGAAGGGTTGTTTCTTCCTTCTTCTTTGCCCAGTCCCCAGTGGAGTCGCCAAAATGTGAGAGTGCTTTTCTTTCAAGATACTCAGGCCCAAGGATCCCGGGCCTAAATGAAAAAAAAGGAAGAGAGGATTTGGTGGACCGGGCCTTGGCTCACCGCAGCTAACGAGCTGTTTAAGAGTCAAGTAGGTGCAGAGAATACTCCTGACATCATACAAAAATGACAAACGAGGATATTGTAGAATGCCAAAATATTAACAACGTAAATTCAGAAGAAAGACAGGATTAGCAAAAAAAAAGAACGATAAAGAAAAAGGTGCAGTGGGATCCTGGGAATTAATAAGCAGTATTTTATTAACAAATTGTCTGTTTGATTACAGAAAGCTCACTAAGACGTGATACAAGGTCCAATCAAGCTCAAAAATTGCAGTCTTGAATGTCTATTTCAGCCTTCAAAACTTGCAAAGTTTGATTCCCGTTGAATCCGAGTATGTGCAATAGTGGCCTTTACAGGATATCGGGAGACAGTATTTTGTTCTTCCCTTAGTATTTTTCTTTCTGGATGGATCTTTCTGATGGTTCTTCCTAGAGAGTTTCTTCTCTCTCTTTTTTTGTGCTTCTTTTCTTTTTTCTCGTCCCTTTCTTCACGACCCGTCCCCTCCTTTTATAATGGAATTTTTCTGGGTATCCCGGGTTCCTCTGTTTTGCTCTTTTGCAAACAGAGCATGTTCTGTCCCTGTTGCCTTGGTAAGTTCCTTTGCCGTTTTCCCTCATTCTTCCCTTCTCTTGGTTCTGATTCCTTCAAAAGCTTCTGGTCGGTCATCCTCTTTGGGACGTGCTGAGGTATGCCCTTCTCGGTATCCCCATTTCTGGCGTGTTTCTCTTTTCCCTTTCTTTCCTATTTGGGCGGAATCTTGTTCTGCCATCAACGAAAGTCGTTCGTTGCTATTCTTTCTTCCCTGTCCTGGTTCCCCGAGGCCTTTTGCTGTCTGTGCTATGAGAGGTCGTTTTGCGCTTCTTGTTTTTTTCTTCTTTTCCTGTCTTCTTTCTACCGATCTGTCTCAGTCTTCCTTTTTATTTGTGCTTGAAGGGTTCTGGGGATCCTTGCTTCTTTATATTTTTGCCATGGTCTCTTTTGGGATGCTGCTTCCTTTTTTGGGCTTCAGGATCCTCTGGCTTTTCTTTTATCCCCCATGGGTCATCCGTTCCTGTTACTTTTGGGTTTAGCCTGGATTTTTTCTTTTGGGCTTTGACTTGCTCTTCCATTTCTTTTGGGCTTGACTTGCTCTTCCATTTCTTTTGGGCTTATTTTATTGTAACCCTTTTTTTTTTTTGGACCTCAACATTTAGCCCCCCGAGCTCGTGGGTTGCCTGAAACCCACGCGTGAGTGATTTAGGTTTCCTAGGATTCTCATGGTATCCCCCTTTCCTTTGACTTCTACTGGATTTCCTTCCCTTTTAATTGGGATCCCGGCTCTTTTCTGCTGCTTTTAGTTGCCTCCTTTTGGCGTGTTGCGTTCCCTTATCATTATTACCTCTCGCAGCTTCCTCTTTATACGGGACGTGGCAGTTGGGTATTTGAGGTAAAACTCCTCTACCCACTTTTCTCGTTTCCCGTTATCCCTCATTAATAACTGCTGATCACTTCAAATTAAATTTCTTGGCAACTGGCGCGTCTTTCCATAAACTGTTTTTCCCCAACTGCTATTTGCGCCTTTATTGTAGCCGTTTCACCTTATCACTTTGCTTCTCTGAGTTTTTCACTCTGTGTTTCTCTTTCTTTTTTTTTTCTTCTTCTCCGTTACTCTGGTCTTCTTCCTTTTCGCACTTTCAATCTTTCTTTCTTCTCAGAGCGGGTGCTGTAGAGCTAATAGTTTTCTACATCACTTTTTATATGAACCAAATCACTAACACCACTTGTTTTATGCATTAATCGGAAGGTGTTATCCTAGCAATTGTAAAAAAAACTTATCCCTAAATTTATTATTGTGAGGGATTTCACAATTCGCTCCAATACCAATGGGCTTGGTCTCCGATTGAATGCTATAAAAGATTTGTGCCCCCCCTCATCCTTCACCAATTAGTGGTTGGATGGATCGGTAAGGCACACGGTCCGACAAATGGTATTAGAGCTCGGTCATAGGTTTGAGTCGTTGGAGCTGCATTGTGAGGGATTTCACAATTCACTCCAATACCAATGGGCTTGGTCTGTGATTGAATGCTATAAAAGATTTTTGCCCCCTCATCCTTCACCAATTGGTAGTTGGATGGATTGGTAAGGCACACAGTTCGACAATTATACTTGAAAAACAACCACCTATCAAAATTGATTGTCTTCAATAATTTCTAGTGCATGAAACCACTTGTTTTATGCACTAATTTATGGGTGTGCAACCAACCTGCTAACTCACCAAAACCGACCCAACCCAACCCAACCTGGCGGGTTTGGTTGGTTTTTAGGGCTTGGTGGGTTAGGTTGGGTTCGGGTTATAAAATTCTAACCTCGACCCGACCCACCCATATATTTAAAATATATTATATAATTAATAATTTTTTTTAAATAACCAGCTCTTCCTATCCTATATAAAAGCCAATTAGTTCACACAAACTTTAGTAAATTATTATTGTTGTTTAGTCATTAGTGTTGTTTGCCTTTAAAGAGTTACATTGATACTAATTTTTGAGTTTTTTTAATATATTTATATTTATATTTTTTTTGCTCAATTTAATAATAATAATAAAAAAAAAATTGCCCAACCAATGGGTTCAACCCAACCCATGTGGATTGGATTGGACTAACGTGATGAGTTGGGTTAGGTTGGGTTGAATTTTTTTTAACCCACCATGGTGGGTTGGGTCAAAAAATCCCCTTAACCCGACCCACACACACCCTTACACTAATTAGTAATTGCATGTCAATGGTTACGGAAAAAAAATATTTTATCCCAAAAATGATTATTCTTGAAAACAACAACATACCAAACGTGACAATTTTCTATAATTTCTAAAATAATTTAATGATTATTTCCAAAATCACTATCATATTATAATTGAAACGATTGAGCATATACACTAATTAGTAATTGCATGTCAATGGTTAAGGAAAAAAAATATTGTATCCCAAAAATGATTATTCTTGAAAACAACAACCTACCAAACGTGACAATTTTCTATAATTTCTAAAATAATTTAATGATTATTTCCAAAATCACTACCATATTACCTTAGTATCATAAGTATAAACATATGCCGTAGAAACAATAGGCAAGGGATGTGGTCAATGGTCAATGCTTGGAGGAAGGGCAGATTAGACGGAAGAATGGTAGTTGAGTTTTCTTCTTACTTGTCATCAATTTTGCCAAAAAATATAACCTACCCATTTAGTTTAAGACATTGTAGCGGTAGTGAACTGAAATACCCCACACTAATACTATATCATTTGTGTTAGAGTCCTAGTGGCGGATTCAGAAATATTTTTTAGAGTGGTCATTAAGAAACTTAAATTATATAAAATTTAATAAAAATAGAACTTCATATATTGACCATAAAAAAAACACACATACACACAAAGACATAAGTCTTACAATTTCCTTTTTGAATTTTCTTATTTTGAAATTTTTGCATGGTAGTCTCATTATCAATACTGCGAATTATATCTTTTTCAAAATTTTAGTTTCATAAAAATTTTCTTGGGCTTTTGCTACAATTCTAACTAAACAAATTAACATGGTTACATATTTTGAAAATTTAAATATTAAATTGTATGTTCTTTATGTTCTTAAAATACAAGTCAAATTCCACATGTTAATCAGAATTTATTTACTATTTAGTTTTATTTTTTTTATGTATAATTATTGACAACAAAAATTTGAAATTTAAAGATTTGAGTGATGACATAGCTATTGATATTTGATCTTTTTGAAAATTTTCAAGTATGGAGGATTTAAGAAAAAAAATATAATCCAATGGTGGATTTACCAAAATTCACATCCAATAAAAAAAGATTGAGTGGAATTGTAGTCTTAATTTACAATCAAGTTTGTTGCTAAATTTTGTCCAAAATATAATTATGTTGAGCCTAAAAAAATTTAGGATGATTCCAAATATTTTTTAAGGATAAAAAATCATAAAATTTACATATAATAATTAATTTTTTTCCAAGTTCAGGATATTCCTGTGACCACCCTCCACTCTACATGGAGCCGCCAGCATGTTAGACACTTCATTTGTTTTTGTTACTCTATTTACATGTTACTAATTAAGTAATCTAATAGTTATGTGTTTTTAAGATGCTCTACGAGTTTACTCTAGAGTGTTCATCACGGTTCAAGCTCAAACCAACTATAAAAGAGCAGAAAAGCTGGTTCCCATCTTCGTGTTCTTTTTCCTCTCTCTCTCGCTCTCTCTCTCTCATTCATTTACATACACATGATTCTGTGATATCCTAGGAGAGAAGAGAGAAATGGGAAGAGCCCCATGTTGTTCAAAAATTGGTATGAATAGGGGTCCGTGGACTCCCAAAGAAGACACATTGCTGATGAACTATATTAAGGCTCATGGTGAGGGCCATTGGAGATCTTTGCCTAAAAATGCAGGTACTTCGTTTACTACTACAATAATGTATGACTTATTGCGTTCTGTTTCTTAATATATAGAGATGAATTGTTTGTTATTATTAGAAAGAAAAAAACAACATGTTAAAAAAATCTCAACATAACTTTGATAATATGATTTAAGTATATGATCAGATATTAAGCAAAACAAGTTGAATTTTTGTTTTTACTCTAGATTTGGTGTTTTTTGTGCTTGAAGGGTTACTTAGATGCGGTAAGAGCTGCAGGCTAAGATGGCTGAACTATCTTCGACCTGATATAAAGCGAGGAAACATTGCTTCTGATGAAGAAGACCTAATTATCAGGCTTCACTCACTTCTTGGCAACCGTTGGTCTCTTATTGCTGCAAGGTTGCCTGGCCGAACTGACAATGAGATAAAAAATTATTGGAATTCTCATCTAAGCAAAAAGGTCAAGAACTCAGCAAAGAATGTCCAAAACGACTACAAAGGAGCATCAAATTGTGTTCAAGTTCCAAACAGGCGAAAGAAGAAGAATGATAATCAAGATAGTTCTAATGGAGAAATGATAATAAAGACAAAAGTTCATCAACCAAAGGCTGTGAGGGTTTCACCTTTTGCAATTACAAGGAATAATAGTATTGAAAGCATGGTAAGTGGTTCATCTAGTAATGGAGATGGAAACAATAATAATAATAATGGAGTCGATCATGCAGAGGCTCTGAATTGTCCTTGGTTTTGGTCTGATCACAAAGATGCTGATATTAATGGTGGAAAGGCTCTGGTTTGTGAAAATAACCATAGTGATTTTGTGAATGATTATGATGATGCATGTTACTTTTCATGCCAAAACTACTCTGAGACCACAGAAAATATGCTTGACAAGATTTATGAGGAATATCAGCAGCTTCTACAGGATGAAAATGAACTCCCTTTGGACTCATTTGTAAAATCCTTGTTGATTTGATTGTATACTAATTAATAATAAAAAAAAGCTCCATTGTATGAATGGAAGTAGCTATCTAGTTAGGTTTATTATGGATTTGGCTGTACTAAAAATAAGAGCAACGTCATGTGTATATTAAGTTATTAGCTCATCGATCATGTGGATTATGGTATGTTTAGTGATTGTATTTTTGTATCATTCACGTGCTGACCTTCCTCTTTTACTCGCTACCCTCTCGATCTACATGCACATAAATACACATGCCTACTACCCAGCTATTTCTACCAAATACTAGTATTTTAGTTTGATTAATATTACAGACTATTATTTAAAAAAGAATTAACATCAATTGAGTTGATTATTAGTGGTTTTTAATAGGGAAGACAATTCCGTACCGTACCCGCGGGTTATTCTGGGCCGGTACAAGATGAATGAGTTTTGTTTTTTGAGTATTTTTGGTACTTACAGATCTTTATCTTTGGAGTGTTGGATGACCATGATGGTCCAAATTTCAGCTTGCTGGATCATCCCTCACTTCTTCTTCCTCCTTTCAACAGACCAGACGGTTCAGGTGGACTATCCTTTCTCTTCTTGTTTTCATTTCAGCGAGCAACTCCCTATTTTCTTTACATCCTTGAAAGACAGAGTCCCATTTTATTTTAAAATGAGACAAGTTTTTATTTTTCGGTCAAAAGGATGAACGCATTGGGACACTCACCTCAACAGAGCTTACTTTTGTTTTTCTTTAAGGCATCAGATGGATCGTGTGCATTTACTGTACACCATCAAGTTTTGACACTTGATACTGTACTTGTGAAGTAACTTGTATAACTTAATTATTTATATTATTTGTTTTCTTTATATGCAATAAATAATCAAGCTTTGTGTTTTTTATATTGTTTTTTTAGGCAATGTTAAAGTTTAAAATTATGAATAATTTATTCTAAATTAAGGTAATGTTTTATAATAAACATGAATTTTTTAGGTAATGTTTCATGGTAAATAAAGAATTTTTTTTTGTGTGTGTGTATATATATATATTAAATATATAAAATAGCGATAAACCTGAAACGGTACACTAGTATTGACCGGTACTGAAATATATCATTTCGCTGGCCAAACCGACATAGCTTTCGGAACGAGATTGACTCCCTTGGTTTTTATTGGTTCTCGCCTATGTCATTATTAATATCATTTTTTATGTCACTTCAATTGTTGTAAAAAAATTTGTGCTCTAGACTTATTGTTGTTTTAGTTTTGCAGTGAAAGTTGAGTGTACACCATGGTTTTGAAACCTGGACCGGACCGGCCGGTCGAACCGGGATAATCGGAAACTATTTACCATTCCAGTTTTTTAAACTACCAAAACTGAAAATTTTAATTTTTCAGGGAACCTTTTGAACTGCGGTCAAACCACCCGGTTTTCAAAATCGGGTACGGGTCTAATGGTCCTTAAAAAAATTACAAAACATTGCCAAATGAATCTCCCAACATCAAATCTTCCCGGGAAAGAAGAAGAAGAAGAAGAAGAATAGATAACTATGAAAGAGAGACTACAAATCTGCTTTTGGTTTCTACATATGCATTTGATTCTTCTTTGTTTGTTGGAAAATTGTGAACGAGGGACTTCTGTTTGTTTGAAAATTGTAAAAAAGAGGTTGACAAAGAAGGGAGAGAGAGGCGGAGGCAGTAGGGGAAAACAAAAAAAAAAGGCGTAAATGCACTTTTGATCCCTATATTTTGGACATTTTTTCTATTTTGGTCCTTACATTTTAATTTCACTACTTTTAGTCCCTAAACCAATTAATGCGTGACATTTAAATCCTTATTGTTAGCCAACTAACGGAAATAGCTAACGTGGCTGATAAAGAAATAAAATAATCTTATTTTTTCACACATGGCCATTAAAATATATTGAAAAAAAAAACTTATTTAGCATTTAAAAATTGGAACGGTTTAATTTCTATAAATTACTAACTTGGCATTTTTGAATGCTAAATAAATTTTTTAAAATATTATTTTAATGGCCACATGTGAAAAAATAAGATTATTTTATTTCTCCGTCATCCATGTCAGCTATTCCCGTTAGTTGGCTGATAGCAAGGACTTAAATGTCATACGTTAATTGATTTAAGAACTAAAAGTGATGAAATTAAAATGTATGGACCAAAATAGAAAAAATGTCCAAATATAGAAATTAAAACTAAAAGTCCATTTACCCCCAAAAGAAAAGAAGACAATAATGTAGGGTTTGAAGTTTGGTGTGAACTTTGAAGAACCCAACATAGTTACTGGCCATTGGATTAAAAGCAACGGTCAAAATGGTTTACAGCTAAGTCACTTGATAGTTGGATTGGACTTCTTTGTTTTAATTGTACTTGTACAAGTTGGTTTACAGCTAAGCCTCCTTGATAGTTGGAATTCTGTAATTGTACCTGCCAATATTAAAGAGTTAAAATATATTAATGTGATAATTTTAAAGATATTGTTATATGAGAAAAGTGATTTTTTTTTTTTTTAAGAAAGAGAAATGATATAAATTATAACTACAATATTTTCATAACAAGTTTAAATGGGTAGTTTAGGTTTCACTGAAAATAAAATTAATCATTTTAAATTAAATTTTGATTGAGATTTTTAATTTGTATATATTTATTTCATATTAATTAATTATGACGTCATCACGGTTCGACCTTGGTTCAACTTCGATTCGATCTCAAAAACCTTAAACCTCTTTTTTTTACAGTTTAATGAACAGTCTGAATTTCAAAATCATGGTGTACACTTAAAAGGCAAAGGGAATTACTATAAATTGCAACTTCGTGCACAGTTCATACACTTAGTACTATTTATGCAGTTGTTTGTACTTTGTACAAGTGGAACCACTATTTATGGAATTATGCACTTCGCTTATCACAAAAAGTCACAAAATTAATCATAATTAGCTTTGGAATCGGCTTGGGACTTGTTGAGATGTGGCCATATGACATTTATCACAATGGATCAAGTGCCTAGGAGTAATAGATATAACTCTTGCCCAATTAGATTAACAACCGTGCAATGAGCTGTAATTCCAATGAATGGTAAGATTTTGCCTTTATGGTAAGGCGGTGACAAATGACATTTTTTTATAGTACAATTTTTAAAACTATTTAAAAAAAAAATTACAACCTTTTTTAAAAAGGCCATTATTAAAAAGTTTTATTTTATTTTATTTTATTTGTATTTTTTAAGCTATCTAAACAAATGAATGAACTAATATGCACGTGAAATTGAAATACACCAACAAACATGGTTGTTAAAATCGCAATCCGGATTGTAAAATCGCACGATTTTATGATCTCACCTCACCAAAAAGTTTAAAATCGTAGCAGGATCGCAAAAATGGTAGGATCGTATGTAGGATCGCATAGGATCATATGGGATCCTACCGATCTTACTGATCCTACCATTTGGATTGAATTTTTTTTTTTTTTTTTTTTTTTTTTAAGAGTGGGATTCATTTGGGTAAGATAATCCACCTAAATCCACAAGCCCAACGGGTTATCAAAAGCCCAATAATGAATTGAAGTCCCAAATTTACCCCTATGCCAACATAAAATCTCAAAAAAAAAAAAAACCTATAGTACTTAAGTTTAACGTTTTCAAAAACAAAACCTAAAATATTTAGATGATGAAATGAGATATGACAATGACAGTGATTAGATTAGAAGAACCTTAGAATGAGAATTCTTTTTTGGATTTCATATTTGTAATTAGCTAGTTTACCTTAGATTGTGAATTCTCTTTTGGATTACATATTGTAAATTTGTAGTTAGCTAGTTTTTATATGCTAACTAGCCTAACTTATTTTGGATTTGGAACTTTGAATTTGGAAAACATTTTTCATATGTGTAGATAATATTTTGATACTTAGTTGCTACTTAAACATGTACTGAATTTTTTAGATATATTATGTCAAAAGTTAAATATATTTTGTTTCGTTAGAATGACATAAGAACGATGTAGTGCGTGCAAATTACATTTTATGATGCAAAATTTTTTTTTAATGGATGGATTCATATTTTAAGTGATTATATAACATACAAAGTTACTATTAATAGGTTTTTTGCTCAAAATCTGAAAATAGGTAGGATCTTATAATCCACGATCCAATCTTACGATCCTACCTATCTCTCACGATCCTACGTAGAATCCCGATTTTGACAACCTTGCCAACAAAATTAACATCATCAAACATAGTTTAGATAAAAGTAAAGGTAGAAATTGCAAACTATCTACCCTAAACTATCAATCGAGTTGCAATATCTCCCTAAAATTTAAAATAAAGCAAATTAATACCTTTATTTTGTTTGAAAATTCCATATAGCTAGCCTTCTATGGTGCTAACTCTCCTAACATGAATGTTCTACATGTGCAAGTGCAAGCATGCTCGTTGATTTACTCCTAATTTGATAGCAATTGGAATGAAAATTGGTAATTACTAACTATGCATTTTGAGTGACTACTAAAGTATGGATTATTGAGCTTTTTTTTTTTTTTTTTTTTAAGAAAAATAATTACAGTATGTTGTTAATCTCGCAATTACCCTTTTCCCTTCTCCTAAATCTCCAAGTTCTTTGTGCATAGGGAGGTGTCAATTCAGCTATAAGGTTTTTGACATGGATTATTGAGCTTAAACAAGCACTGCTGACCAGCACTTAATAATAAGAGTAGCAGCCGTCTTCTTTATAGTCACAATAATTATAAAGTCAAAAACTCGAGCTGGGACCATGGTGCATGGGCAATCAAAGCATGAACGAAAGGGACTTTTTTGTCTCGTCCATGGTGTTAGTGTGTGTGTGTGTGCAAGTTATAGTAACTAGGATGATTTAAAAGTAATTTGTGTGCGAGTCTTATAGACTATAGTTGAATTTTGAGCTCGAGCTTGATGTGAGCTTAATCAAACAAATGAACTTGGTTTGTCAAAGAACTATTCGAATTTGAGCATGTTTCCTGTGTCTATTTGAATTATCAACCTTCTTAAACATCTAATCTAACGCGCTACATGCCAACACGCTTACTTAAAACTAGTGCAATTTTTCAAAGGCAGCTTATTTTTTAACATTACTTAATCTCACTTGTAAAACTTCAATATTTTTGTCAAAAGCGATGTTTCGTAAAATGCTTAGTCGAGAAATGTTCAGAGATTTTCTTTTTTAGTTTTAAATTATAAATACTACGTCAACAGGAATAATAAATAGAAACACACTATCTTCTCAATATATATATATATATATATATATAGTACACTAATCCTATTAATATAGAAAAAATTTTGGTTAATTTATGTTTATGAGATTTGTGAGAGTATTTAGTATGATTATAATTTGTTGATGTTGCGTGTGAAAGTAGGCATAGACAAACCTCACTCCGGTTGGAGTGCCTTGGTTCAAATCCCATACAACATACCCTCACTTACTTGGTACTTGTGATTTAAGGGTGATTGCATTTACATGTATCTAGGGTTCACAATCCGGGTAAGTTCAAACGGCATTGCTTTGGCGAGGTTCTTCATTATAAGAATAAATAAAAGTAAAGTCCATGTAGACACAATATTTTTCACAACTACTTAGTTTGCAGGTTAATATTGATTTTTAAATGAACCCATTACTAACACCACTTTATTATCCACTATTAAGTATTAACAAGTGATTGGCTAAGTGGTTCCTAATATCTATGAGATCCTGGGATCAAAAACTCTTGTCAACATCTTTGGGCCACCCCAAGGGATTCCTCCCTATAATAACCTGATGTATGTGAGATGGGAGAACTACATAAACTTAAGGGAATAATCAGATATTCAAAGAGGTCTAAATACCTTCATTTGGAAAGAAAAAAAAATGCCATTCACAAATATGAAATTTAATGTGAAATATGTTGTGACTTTTAAACTTACTGATTTTGAAAAGCATGGAATCCTAGTGGGCCTCAGAAATTCACAGATTGTAACCCCTTATTTCAATTTAGATACCCTTGTTTGTCCAAAAAAAATATACATATATCATATTCACAAGTATGAAATTTAATGTGAAATATGTTGTGACTTTAAACTTATTGATTTAAAAAAGTACAGAATCCTACATGCCAACACGCCTACTTAAAACTAGTGCAATTTTTCAAAGGCAGCTTAATTTTTCACATTACTTTATCTCACTTGTCAAACTTCAATATTTTTGTCAAAAGCGATGTTTTGTAAAATGCTTAGTCGAGAAATGTTCATAGATTTTCTTTTTTAGTTTTAAAATATAAATACTACGTCAGCAGGAATAATAATATAGAAATACATTATCTTCTCAATATTCATTTGAAACTAAATTTTTTTTTTTTTTTTTTTTTTTTTGGTTATAGATAGGATTTGTTTTGTTTTGTTTTTTTTTTTTTTGGTGGGTCTTATTAATAAGTTTTGTGTCAGTGTTATGGCTGTTTTTAAATTTTTGTTATGCCTGTGCTTAATTTTTTTTTATTTTAAATTTATGTAGGTTGAGATTGTTAAAAACTTGTTATTGATCAGTGAAACTACAACAATACTTTTTATATAAATCAGGTTCTATTTCTCATTTGCTCTACACTTGAAAGTTATTTTTTATTTTAGTCTTTATAAATATATTGTTTGATTAGAAATGTCTACTAGAAAATATGCATCTGGATATGAAAAACTTAAAAAAAGAAAAAAAGAAGAAAAATTAATTGAGTCTTAAAAAGGATCAATGAATAAATTTGTTATTAATAATAAACAAAATATAACACAAAATTTAGATGAAAATATCACAAATGAGCAAGAAATTCACCAAAATAATTTAGAAGAAAATGATGTTCAATTTTGCAATACAACAAATCTTGATAATGAACTTCAAAATAATTTAGAAGAAAATGAAAATAATGATGAAAAATATAATATAAAAATATTAAATAAACATTAATTTAATTAATATATAAGTATAAAAAAATGCTCCATTTTTAGTTCTCGCCTTAAGCCCCAAAATGTCTAGAGCTGCCCCTGCTAAGTGGTTCCTAATATCTATGAGATCCTGGGTTCAAAAACTCTTGTCAACATCTTCGGGTCACCCCAAGAGATTTCTCTTTATAATAACCTGATGTATGTGAGATGGGAGAACTGTATACACTTGAGGGAATAGTCAGATACTCAAAGAGGTCTGAATACCTTAATTTGAAGAAAAAAAATGTCATTCACAAATATGAAATTTAATGTGAAATATGTTGTGACTTGCGAACTTTTTGATTTTAAAAAGTACAGAATCCTAGTAGGCCTTGGAAATTCACATGGTGACCCCTCGATTTGGGATTTGATATTTTCCTTCACCCATTTCTCCCCGAACTGTGACACTAATTTTTGCTGATGTTAAGTACTTGCAAAGTCCAAAAAACAACGGACCAGTGGAACATAATACCATCAAAAGCTACGGTCTTTTACATAACACTATGTCTACATTCATTTATTGGGGTTGCCACTTACCACTCCTATATTTTGCGATCTTGAAGAACACTTCTAATAATTTCAGCTTCGCCTTTATTTGAATTTACAATATACACGTTGTTGGCTTTATTATTATTATTATTTTTTTGGGTGGGGGCTAAAGTAGAAGGAGAAGATATATATATATATAAATGCAGGACAAAGTTAGGATTTTGAGTTGGAGGAGCCAAAATATGAAAAAAAAAAAAAAAAAAAAAAATTCGTGAAAATCCAAATTAGCATTTACTTATTAAAAGAGAACTCAACATTTTTTATAAAAAAAAAAAATTGAAAATCATCTTTTAATTTGTTGTGAAGTCTAATTTTAACAACATTCAAATAGATAAATAAAAAGGGACAGCGAAACAGAGAGTTTGATATAAAATATGTTACAAAGATTGTTGTTATTGGCTAAGATTAATTATGTATGTCTAAAAATACTCTTTTGTCTCTTTGATATAGTTACGAAGATGCTTAAACAAACACCACAAACAACACTATATTAATTCTTATTAAAAAAAACACTATTTTAATTATTCTAACACAACACCCATTCGCTGAGCCACTCGGCACAACCAACAAGCACTACAAGCCACTTTGTTTTTGGATTAGTTTTGTATTTGGGCTAATTTGTTTGTTATTTAGGTTTTTTCTTGTTTAAGGGGTGTTAGAGATATATTAGACATATTAGCCTAATGTAATAGGCTCAAACCTAGTCCTACTTGTACTAGTAGTCTAGGGTGTCTAGGGTTTAATCGCCTATATATACTCATGTTAGGGTTCATTGTAACACAGGTTTTTGTACTACACTCTTATACAATAAAGATGTAACTCTTAAGGGATTCCTCCGTGGATGTAAGCTGACATGGCTAAACCACGTAACCCTTGTGTTCTCGGTGTCCTATTCTATGCTTCCCCTGCCGCATCCACTCTAGCATATACAACATGGTATAATACATCACGCTGCTGCTAATAATATATTTAATATGGTATTAGAGCCAAACTTCATTATTGGCATCAAACAAACATCTCTAGCATGCAAAGAAGATTCTCACGTGCACACCACCATCAGAAGTCACTCATGCTTGTCCGCTGAATCTAGACTCCACGACATCTCACAGCCGCCATTAGGGATGGCAATGGGGCAGGGTAGGGCCAAAGGATGGGGTTTTCATCCTTGTCCTGCATGGTTTTGTCTTGCTCCATCCCCGCCCTACCCCTCCTCGTGTGACGGGAAAAACTTTCTCACCCCATCCTCACCCCTTGAGGCCTCACGAAGCCTCACTCCACCTTATAAAACTTTACTTTTTATTAATTTGTCCTACAACTAGTACAATTTTTTTAATAAAACATATTTCATTAATAAATATATACTTGAAATTACAACTAAATGTATCCCATCAAATCAAATCAATTTTTAGAAAAAATTGAATGATATATCCAAGTTTTTGACAAAACAATCATAAAAAAAAAAAATTCTCGTAGTATAACACATAACAAAATAAAGGTAGAGAATTACATTGGGTAGAATAAAATAAATTAATATTAATATATTTGTTTAAATAGTAGGGTTTTTGATATGAAAAATTTACAATTATAACCCTTAACAATGTGGGGCAGGGCAAGGACGAGAAGGGGGGGTGGGGCGGGGTGGGTCTAAAAAGTCTAAACCCATCCCCACCCCACCTCGTAGTGCGGGGCTAAAATCTTGCCCCATCCCTGTCCCACCACCTTTGCGGGGCAGGGAAAACCCGCACAGGGCGAAGCGAGGAGGGGCGAGTTAAACGGGGCGGGGAAAAATTGCCATCCCTAGCTGCCATGGCAAATCCTCAAGCCCAAGCAATTCGTGCCTCTCCCTATCAGATTTGTGCACATCAAGCTTTCGCCTAATGAAACCAACAAGACAGAAGTGCTCCATGGCATATTGCGACCAAAACCTAAGAACCCAGAATCCAACAGCCTCTACACACGCCTATACGCGCTGACAAAGCCTCCAGTTACTCCTTCCACATGCCACCGAAGTTCTCGGATTCTATACTAGATTATGGCACACACGTCGCTCTGTGAGCCTCATAGCCCTCCATTCTACAAAACCTGAGAATCCCGACTACTGAAATCAAGACCCGCACCCACACGCGCCGCCTAGGTTTCTGGCATCTACTGCACGCGCCGGTGGTTATCTCACGCGCTGAAGAAATATGTCACTTAATATGTGACGTCATTTGATGATGTTAGCAAAAAGCCACGTCAGCCCTAAACACGTCATCAGCCACGTTAGCAGTGTTGCCTCGTCAGCACCACGTAACCCGGACCACCTGGATCTAACCCATGAACACTGACTGTTGACTTTGACCAGGACCTGTTGACTTTCGTTGACTTTGACTTTTGCGTTGATCTTTGACCAAAGTCAAAATTTTCGAAAGGGCCTATCTTACTTAGTTTTTCGCGTAGATTCCAATTTCGAACTCCATCTCTTCATTTGAAACTCTGAAATTGGTCAATTGGCATATTATTCATTGTGGTTTCTTTAAAGGCATTTTTCAAGTCATCTCCAAGGGATCTTCTTATGTTTATCTAACCTCAAGCCTTCATTGAGCTTCCGCCTTGAGTTTGTGGGAGGGTGTGTGAGATATATTAGATATATTAGCCCAATGTAATAAGCCCAAGCCCAATCCTACTTGTACTAGTAGTCTAAGGTTTAATCGCCTATATATACTCATGTTAGAGTTCATTGTAACACAGGTTTTTGTACTACACTCTTGTACAATAAAGATGTAACCTTTAAGGGATTCCTTCATGGATGTAGGTCAACAAGGCTGAACCACGTAGCCCTCGTGTTCTTGGTGTCCTATTCTATGCTTCCCCTTCTGCATCCACTCTAACATATACAACATGGTATAACACATTGTGCTGCTAATAATATATTTAACAAGGTGGTCAACGATTTTGTTTAGAGGGGTGAAGTTTAATTTTATAGAGCTCGGCTTCTTATTAAAACTCAACCCATACATATCTAGCATTTAAAAATAAAAAATAAAAAATAAAAAATCGGGGGGCCAAAGGCCAATGCACAGCTCCGTCCCTACTTACATGTCTAAGCTTCGATTACACCTTAAAACTCTAATTTATAATGTTGTTGTGCTAAATCAAGTTGGATTGGACAAGAATATTGTAGTTCAAATCTCACTTCTTGGTGTTTTTAACACAAATATTCAAGGTGCAAATCTCTTATCGCCAATGTAACTATTGAATTTATTAAAAAAAAAAAATCAATTTGGATAGGTTTTGAGATCACAAGAACATTATTAATCAACTGAAAGGCTATGAACACCATAAGTTCATATTTGGTCTTTCTGTGGAGTCAAGCCAGTCTTCTTAGTTTTGGTTTTATCTTTTATGGTGGTGGTGGCATTGTGGGTCGTGACTCACAACTCATGGACTTAGATGAATTTTATGCATGGGAGGAGGACCAACTGACAAGAAATTATAATGGCTTAGGCCCCTTCGTCTGAACATTCGAAATAAATTGATTTTAATCTAAATCATTGTAAATGTTGAGTTAATATTGGAACAACGCAATAAGAAAAAAAAAAATACTAACTACAAGATATTCCCTCCACTCCAAATTGTTGGTCTTGTATTCCATCTTGGGATGTCCCAAAAACAAAAAAGAATCAACAAAAATGGGACGGCCTTTTAGTTACATTTTAAAACAAGTTCACTCTGCACAAGACGTTATCATACCTTGTTGATGATGCAAAAAATAGTCAGTGAGTTGAACGATCCTTACGTGCTTTTGATGGAACCTACAAAACAAAAACACAAAAAAGACCTTATAGAGAGTACCGGTGTAGTACTGGCCAAATACCCTCTGAAGGTTAAGTTAAAGAGAGAATTTCTACAACTTTAGAGTGTCAAAGCTGGGGAATTGTGCATACCTTGATTTATGAGGGTTTTGGGGTTTTTATAGTAGTGTAGAGCTAACCTCTATTTATTGGTAGAGAAGGTATTTCCTTGTAGAGAAGATTCTCATTCATAATTGTATTTTATGGGATCCTTTCCTTGTAAGGATTCCTCTGATTATGGTTGGGCGTATAATGCAAGATATTTCCATACTAGGATTCTTGGGGACCACTCATGCCACGTGGCACCACGTGGCTTCAACAAACCGTCTCCTTTGGATCCATCTACTTTAAGGAGTCCATCCGTCGCCTTGCCTCTCCGTCCAGGTCATGAACCCGTCTACTAGTTCTTTGGTTGGTAGAGTACCTAGATTGTCTCTTTTGATGACTTTGTCACTTATGACCGCCTCCGTTAATTGGATACGTCTGCTTTGGGATTTATCCCTATCACTTGTTATCCTTTATTCAATTTTTTTTTCTTTGTTGTCCAACCCAATATTCTTCTCATCCCAAATTAAAATTGGCATTGTACATGCCATTCTCATCCAAATCAATGAGCCCAGCATCCAAGTACGTCTATAGAGGGTTAGTGGTTTTTAAAGTTTTTTTTTTTTTTTTTGCTTCCCACAGGATGTCCAAGCCAGCTTACGAGTATCTCGACTAATTCTCACTCGTGGTGGGAGCCTAATACTGGCCACAAGGTGTTATAGTTGCTAGGACTCAAATTGGGAAGCAAATCCAATCAAACCCCAAAGCCTTACTCAGTGGTGGACAAGCCATTGGGCCACACTTGGTGGTTAGTGGTTTTTAAAGTTGATGTATTAATTAAAATCTATATAAGTTGAAGCGTAGCATTTGTTGTTGGTACGCTTCAGTTAAGCCATATCAGCGTCCATATCATTATCTTTTTTCTTTCCAATTTTCTTATAATATTTTTTTAACATTCACTTTAAAAAAAAAAAAATATATTTACACTTTCTCAAACGTTTCTCATTTCCTTACTTTTTCATCTCTCCACTACCCTCTATCTTGATATCACTATTCATCTTTCTCTTCATCTTCTTTTATTTTGTCTCTTCCTATTTACTTTCTCTTACTATAAATTTGTCATTTTCTTTTCCATTCTTTGCATAGTTTTCCCTTACAAAAATGTTATCTCTCTCTCTCTCTCTCTCTCAATTGTTTGGTGGATTTTTATTTTTCTTGCATCTTTGTTTCAGGTTGATAAATTTTTGTACTTTTTAGAACTCTAATTTGGTTGATACGATTTAGTTTTTTGTTTTAAGTTATTATTATTATTTTTTGTTTTCTTTGATTGTTAAATGTTATCCTATTGCATTATAAAGAATTAAAGGTAGTAGATAAGAATATAATATTATTTTATTACATAGTATGATTTGGATAATTTAGTGTTTATTGTTATATCTTTTAGTTTTACTTTTTTTTTTTTTCATCTTATTTTATTCAATATTGAAATTCAACCACATCCTCCTTATCATTAAGTTATATATATTCTCTCCCTTTTTGTTTTAAAAAAATTTTAAAAAATAATATTTTACTTAAATTCAAATAAAAAAATTGTCCTCATCAAATTGTACTTTTTTTTTTTTTTTTATAAATATTTATACTTTCTCTAACCATTTTCTTTTCCTTTACCTTTTCATCTCCCTAAACCTTCTACGTTAATATCACTCTTCCTCTTTCCCTTTATCTTCCTTTATTTTGTTTCTTTTTATTATCATCCTCTTAGTATAAATTTGTAATTCACTCTTCCATTCTTTGCATAATCTTCCCTCACAAAAAAGGGTTATTTCCCTCTCTTTCTCCCTCAATTTTTTGGTGGATTTTTTTTCTCTTTTTTAAGTTGTCTTGCTTCTCTACTTTAGCTTGATAAAGTTTTGTGTTTTTTAGAACTCTATTTTAGGTTGATGTGATTTAGTTTTGTGTTTTAAGTTTTTTTTTTTTTTTTTTTTGCTCACTTTGATTATTAAATGTTATCCTATTTCAATATAAAGAATTAAAAATAGTATATAAGAATATAATATTATTATATTAGATAGAATGATTTGGATAAAATAGTGTTTATTGTTATATATTTTATTTTTACTTTTTTTTCTTACCTTATTATTTTATTCAACATTTAAATTCAGCCAAATCACCCATATATTTCATTAAATTATTTATATGTCCTTTCATTTTTTATTTTTAAAAAATTAAACATATAAGATTTTGCTTAAATTCAATAAATAAAATTGTCCTCATAAAGTGGAGTGATACTAGGGAAATACTCATTCTCATACCCA
Source organism: Quercus lobata (assembly GCF_001633185.2). NCBI lineage: Eukaryota > Viridiplantae > Streptophyta > Magnoliopsida > Fagales > Fagaceae > Quercus > Quercus lobata. The sequence goes on along the minus strand of NC_044905.1, from coordinate 28,546,198 downwards.
ATGCATCAAAGGAAAAATGGAATACAAAACAAATGCCAATTTAGAAACACTAAATTTAAAATAAATAAATAAATTAATGAGGATATCTAACCAAATATAAAAATTTTAAAAAAAAAGCTAATAATGCATATTTAATGTCATAGAATCATCATCAAATTTTGGAAAACAATCGGTTGCCAATGGAGAAACAAAGAGAGAGAGAGAGAGAGAGAGAGAGAGAGAGAGAGAGAGATGGTAGAGAAAAAAATAACTGATATGCATTGATAATTGTGGGGGTGATAGACGGGGAAGCCCAGACCAATGTATATGTTGGGCCAGGGGCCCAACCCAAGGAAGAACTTTTCCTCGGATAGGCCAGGCCGAGGAGAAAGGGGACGGTCAGCCATCTAAAGGTGACGCATTGGACCACTCCACAAAAGAGGATAAGTATTAAGAAAGAAAATGACAAAGAGAGGCAGAGAAATATCTAAGAGAAAACTGCTGCCAATGCATTAAGTGTTCTGCAACTAACTAAACCCTGCTTTCCAGCCTTTACAACTACTTTCAACGATTTTGGGGAGTGGTTGATGGGACAAATATCAGCACCATAAATCTGAATCTACACGTGGGCGGTGGGGATGGAAGGAAAACAGTAAAATAGAAGATAGAGTGAAAACAGAGGATGCCGGAATGGTCACAAAGGAGGAAAAATAACATATTAAGAATCAACCTCCTCCTCGGATAAGATCCGAGGACAACACTCCCTAGTAAATGGACGACATCCCTCTTCCTTTATCATTTGGACATATTGGTCACGCGTCTAACTTGTTAAGGCCCGAGTTTCCAACCCATTTCTCTACAAATTCATTGTATCGGGCTCATTGGACCAAAGCTCCATACATATTTGGGCTTGAGCCCCATATTCGTGACCTTACAATAATAATTTAATTTTTCATATTTATATCATTATTATAAAACATTATCATACTTATTTTGAGTTAATTCATGCATTTTATATCTGGTTTTGGAATAATGCTAAATAATCAATGAGTGTTTTTTGTTATATATTTTATTTTTACTTTTTTTTCTTCTCTTATTATTTTATTCAACATTTAAATTCAACCAAATCCCCCATATATATCATTAAATTATTTATATTTCCTTTCATTTTTTATTTTCAAAAAATTAAATATATAAGTTTTTGCTTAAATTCAATAAATAAAATTGTCCCCATAAAGTGGAGTGATATTAGGGAAACACTCATTCTCATACCCAATGCATCAAAGGAAAAATGGAATACAAAACAAATGCCAATTTAGAAACTCTAAATTTAAAAAAAAAAAAAAAAATTAATGAGGATTTCTAACCAAATATAACATTAAAAAAAAAATTAATAATGCATATTTAATGTCATAGAATCATCATCAAATTTTGGAAAACAATCAGTTGCCAATGGAGAAACAGAGAGAGAGAGAGAGAGAGAGAGAGAGAGAGAGATGGTAAAGCAAAAAAAAAAAAAAAAACTAAGATGCATTGATAATAGCTTAATTTTGCATATTTATATCATTATTAGAAAGCATTATCATATTAATTTTGAGTTAATTCATGCATTTTATATTTGGTTTTGGAATAATGCTGAATAATAAATTTTGTGCTTAATTAAATCTTATTGCATGAATTTGTCTTTTGTAGGAAAATGGAATTAAATAAGTTGATTTGTGCAAAGAAGAAAACTAGTGGGCTTTACTTTTACAAGGGCCATGATGAAGTTAAAGAAGGCCAATCCAATTAAATTTAAGTCCAATTGGAGTAAGGAATTAAAGGAAATTTGCTCCAAATCCAAGTCCAATTCGAATTAGGATTCTAGCCTGCACACCAGTTAGTATTTTTGGCATAACTTTTGGTTTAGACGTCTAATCGAGATAATTCAAGTTGGGCTGGAAATTTAACTTAAAGGGCTACAACTTTGTAGTTTACCAAAAGTCTGAATTTTGAAGTTAATTGGGCAAAAATCGTCGGTTAAATGAAGCCTAAAAATCTGAGATTTTCTCCAAACGAAAATTCAACTTGTAATAGGATTCTTTTACCTATTTAAAGGCTCTTTAGGGCAAAATTCAAGGAGGCTAGTGCTAGGATTGGAGTGTAGGAAGCAGGCAGCTGCATGTGGCTTCCTCTATGGCTTTTCTTTAGCATTGTGACTATTTCTTTCTCTATTTTATTTGTCTAGTTTAATGCTTAGTATTTTATTTTTGTGTTTTCTTTCAATTATTATGAGTAGTTAAATTTAAAATTAGGGTTGAGGATGAAACCTTGTTAAAGATTATCAGTAATATATATGTGATTTGATTTTTCCCACAATAGTTGTTCTTTAATGATTTAAATTATTCTTGCTTCAAATCAATTGACTAAGATGGGATTCTAGATATGAGTTCAATCATGTTTTTCTCATGATTTAGGATTTATCTTAATTAATTGAATTCTTGGTTTATTATTTCTTGATTATAAAATTGGACATCTCTTGTGATTTTTTTGTCAACTGATACAATTGATAAAAAATATATGCTGATATGACTTACAAGGCGGAGTCCAAAACCTTAATTCCTTTCTTTAAATTGTTTACATCTCTTTACTGCTTTATATTATATCTTTGTTTAGTTTAATTATTTGCTTATTATATTTAATTTCAAACAACCAATTTTTATTAAACTAGATTAGGATTAATTTGGTTAAGATTTGATTAATTTTCCTACGTTCATTCAAGTTTTTGTGGGTTTGACCTCGTTCTTGTCAAGCTATACTTCAGTATGGTTCGTACACTTGCGAGTATTTTAAAATTTCACAACAACAACACAAGGTAATAAAGAGTAGATAAAGAAAAAAAAAACATTAATTAGTAACCTTTAATTGGAAAACAAAGAGGTTGTGAGGAGAAGTAAAAAATAAAATAGAGATGACCATATGGAGATCAGTGTAGTAAAATAAACCGTTACATTCACTTAAAAAATTTCTTTAGCCTAAGGCCTAAGGCGGTGCCAAAACCCTAGGTTAATAGAATACATGCCAACTCCATGAGTGAGGTTGTAGTTTTTCTTTTGGTTTCTTCATCGGCTAAAAGAGGGAGACAATCTCTCTACTCTGTGGGAGACCTTTTCACAAACTAAGTTTGAGGGAAGCAAGTATCAAGTCAATGATGGAGGCCTTGAAGGGAAGTTCCTCCTTGCGGCACGGTTTTTTTTACAGGCAGAGTGTTGAACATGGAAGCAATAGCTCAAACCTTCAAACTACTTTGGCATACTAAGAAGGGATTCGAAGTACGTGATATGGGCAACCACCAAGTTTTGTTTCTTTTCTTTGAAGAGTCTGATGTAGACAAAGTTCTAGCAGGAGAGCCATGGTCATTCGATAAATATTTGGTTGCTTTAAAGAGGATATGGCGACGGACAGAGATGAAGGGATTGGAATTTGACAGTGCACACTTTTGGATACAGTTCCATGACCTTCCTTTTAGCAGTTTGAATATAAGAGTGGCTTAGGATATTGTCTCAACGGTAGGGGAAGTTATAAATAGGGGGGCGGAGAGTGAGGACTATGAGGTTAGTGACTTCATGTGGGTCAAGGTGAAGATTGATGTAACAAAGCCTTTATGTAGAGGTAGAAAGATAGGGTTGAGCAATGGTGAGGAAAGTTGGGTGAGCTTCAAATATGAGCGTATGCCTAACCTCTGTTATTGGTGCCGTCGTCTTACTCACTATGATAAGGAATGCTCTACATGGTTGAAAAGGAAGGGTACTTTGAGGAAGAATGATCAGCAATTTGGTTCATGGTTGCGAGCGAATACCCCAAACTTGGCCAAGAAAACAATTATATATGTTACAGGGTATGAGGAGGAGGTAAGGGAGGATAATGAGGCTATCCTGAATCAAGAGAGGAGTGATGAAGGGGGTACTAAAGTTTTGAATGAAATGCAGAGCAATGGTGATAGAGAACAAAAACGATTTGTAGACTACGACAGGCAGATTGCAAACTCTGATGATCAGTATGTTAAGGTTGCGGCACAAGTAGCACCGGAGGTTGCCGTGACCCTTGAGGAGAGCAGTTTAGCTATCAGCATGGAACCTGCACAGATAAAAGGCCTCGCAAGCCATAATTTTCAAGCTTAGTTGGACGATATTGATGCAAAGTTTGATTGTTTTGATGTTTTAAAGGAAAAAAAGGGAAGGGTGATCGAGATATTCTGGTTGGTTATGTAGGGGCTCAGATGGTGGAGTCAACTGGGTATTTGAAGAATTCTTCCCACCAACCTGAACTTCGCAGAGAATCTTCACCAAAAATAGTAGCTACTTGAGATGCTAGGAATCTAGTCTTGCCTTCAGCAGTGATGGAACCAAGTCCTTTGAAACGTCCAAGAGAGGATTTGAGTGAGGAACTAAAACTTATGCAAGATAGTAGGAAGAAACAGTCACTTGTGGTTAAGAGTTTGACGATGAAGGCTGATGCTCAGCCCCTTTGATAACCATGAAAATCTTAGCTTGGAATTGCAAGGGGCTTGGGAACTGGCATGCAGTTCAAGAGCTTGTCGATATTGCACAAGCACAAGATCCCATGATTGTGTTTTTATTAGAAGCATGGTCATCTAAGGAGCATATGAAATGGGTTAGAGATAGGATTTATTTTTTTTATGGATGTTTTATTGTACCTAATGATTTTAGGGGTGGTGGATTAGCTCTTTCTCAAGGCCGAAGCTTCCATGGTGCTGTTTAGGTGATTTTAATGAGCTGTTGGAGGTGCAAGACAATAGAGGTGGGGTCCCTCGAAATCTTTGTTTGATGCAAAACTTTCAAGATGTGCTGGACTAGTGGGTTTGCTGATCTAGGGTTTTCGGGACCGGATTATACATGGCATGGTAGGCAAAGGGGGGAGTGGATATGGGAAAGATTGGATAGAGGAGTTGCAAATTATGAGTGGTTGACTCGGTTTCCTACAGGTAGGGTGAAGCACTTGAATTGCTTTACATCAGATCATAGGCCAATTCTTCTATCTTTTGATGGAAATGGTGAGCAACAAAAGTGGTGTATGAAGCCTTTCCGATTTGAAGCAATGTGGATTTCGGATCTTGAGTGTAAAGAGGTAATAACAAGAGCTTGGGATTGTGATCCTAATGGTACACCCATGTTTGTTGCTGCCATAAAACTAAAAAGATGCAAGAAACAGTTAAAATCCTGGAGTCGTGATCACTTTGGTAATATGAAACAACAGATAAAGCAATTAAAGGATCAATTGTGGCATGCTAAAGAAGTTTTGGCTGGATTTGGGGATCATGAGGATGTTGTTCGATTAAAAAAGGATTTGAATGTTTTATATGATAAAGACGAGAAGATGTGGCAACAACGATCCAAGGTTCAGTGGTTGAAGAATGGTGATCAGAATACTAAGTTTTTTCATGGGACTGCAACTCAAAGGAAAAGGAAGAATTTTCTTAAGGGCTGTGTGATGGGAATGGTGTTTGGCAGGAGGATGAGGAGGTATTTTCGGCTCTCCTTAATGATTTTTATACTCATCTCTTTACTTCCTAGAATCCACAGGATTTAGATCGTGTGTTGGATGGAGTTAATGTTGTAGTAACTGAAATGATGAGAGCAGAACTTGATAGACCTTTTACTAGTGAAGGGGTGGGAGAAGCAATTAGGGGGATGGCTCCGCTTAAAGCCCCTGGCCCAGATGGTATGCCACATTTATTTTTTTAGACTTATTGGACTGATATTGGAATGGATATTTCTCAGGCAGTTTTATCTTATTTAAATTCAAGGTCTATTCTTAAGTATATAAACCATACCTTTATTACTTTGATTCCTAAAGTCCACAATCCTAAAAGGGTATCAGATTTTAGACCCATATGCCTTTGCAATGTGATTTATAAGATCATAAGTAAGGCAATCACTAATCGCCTCAAGCCTATGCTTAATTGAGGTATTTCTGAGATCCAGATTACTTTCATTGCTGATAGATTAATTATTGATAATATTTTAATTGCTTTTGAGTCTTTGCATCATATGAAGATTAGTTGTACAGGGAAGAAAGGTTTTATGGCTATGAAATTGGATATAAGCAAGGCTTATGATAGGGTGGAGGGGGTTTTTCTTGAAAAAATTCTCCTTAAGATGGGATTCCTAGATGCATGGGTGGCTTTGATTATGGAGTGAATTACTACTATGTCGTATTCTTTTCTAGTGAATGGTGAACCAAAAGGTGTAATTGTTCCCTCTCGAGGTTTAAGACAGGGGGGTCCTCTTTCCCCTTATTTGTTTCTCTTTTATGCTGAGGGGTTGAATGCACTCTTACGAAATGCTACAGCAGAAGGAGAAATCCAAGGTTTCTCTATTTGTAGAAACGGGTCTAAACGAAATCACTTTTTTTTTTTTTGTAGATGATTGTTTAATCTTTTGCCGATCTACTCTAGATGAATGTAATAAAATTCAAGAGTTGCTTGCTTTCTATGAGGTTGCTTCGGATCAAGTGATCAATAAGGAGAAAACTACTCTCTTTTTTAGCAAGAATACAAATGCAGCTATTCAGGAAGCATTAAAAGTGGCCCTCAATGTCCTAACCATTAGACACTATGAGAAATATTTAGGGCTACCTTCTTTTGTTGGTTGGAACAAGAAAGCGTGTTTTACTTAGATCAAAGAAAGGATTTGGGCCCGAATGCAAGGTTGGAAGGAAAAGTTGTTGTCTTAAACTAGGAGAGAAATCATGATTAAAGCAGTGGCTCAATCTATCCTAGTTTATTCTATAAGTGTTTTTAAGTTACTAGTAGGTCTTTGTAAAGATATTGAAGCCATGATTCGAAAGTTTTGGTGGGGCCGCGGCGATGTGAAGAAAATTCATTGGATTAAATGGAGCTCGCTATGTTCTTCAAAATCAATCAGAGGTATGGGATTTCGAGATTTTCAAAAGTTCTATAATGCTTTGTTGGCTAAACAGGTTGGCGTCTTATTCATCAATGAGACACATTCCTTTTTTAAAGTCTTTAGTGCTAAGTATTTCCCGAATGGTAATATTCTTAAGGCTCTAGTTCATCCTAAGTGCTTTTATGCGTGGAGGAGTATTTTGCAAGCACGAGAGGTTATTGAGAAAGGGGCGATATGGAGGGTTGGAAATGGACAATTGATAGATGTGTGGCAACATAGGTGGCTGCCTGAACCAAACAACAACAAAATCATCTCTCCAAAAGTCAATTCTTTAGTACTTCAGGTTTGTGACTTGTGTCCACTTGATACGAGGGTTTGGGATCCAGGTCGCCTTGGAAGCAAATATGGTGAGGAAAATCAAGGTGTGTGAGGACAGGGAAAAGGATATTCTGATTTGGCCATTAACCTTTGATGGTGAATATAGTGTTAGGAGTGCTTACCATATGCTTGTAGATGCTGAGAATCTTTCTATGCCGAGCTCATCCTCTCCAACCAATGTTAGTTTGGTTTGGAAGAAAATATGGAAGGTCTGGGTCCCTAATAAGATTAGGCATTTCATTTGGCATGCTACTAAGGACTTTCTACCCACCAAATGGAACCTGTAGGCTCAATAAATCCCAGTTAATGAGGTTTGTGATGGTTGTGGGGATCAAACAAAATCGATTTTGCATTGTTTATGGCTTTGCAATTAGGCCCGTTCAATTTGGATGTTAGATCTAGGGTTTGGTTTTCTAGTTTAGACGAAGTGTCAAACCTTCTTTGAGTTACTGGAGGTGATTTTTAGTGCTGGGTCGAGTTTTCGTATAGCTTTGTTTGCCATGATGGCGTGGTGCTTATGGCAGCATTGCAATAGGATGCGAGAACTTCAACCTTTATGCCTGTTACATGAACTGGGGGACAAAGCAAGAATGCTGGTTGTAGAGTATTGAAATGTGCATCCACAGGAGCAGCGCGAGCCCAATCGTTGCCCGCAGGTGCGTTGGTCTCCTCCACCTAAAGATTGCTACAAAGCTAACTTTGATGCAGCTTTTTTCGAAGGAATGAGTTCGGCAAGAGTTGGTGTTGTATATCATGATCATACAGGGCAGGTCATTGTGGCATTACGTCAGAATATTGGCTTGGTTCAATCAGTTGAAATGGTTGAAGCTTTGGCGGCTCGAAGGGCAGTGATTTTTGCAAGGGAGCTAAGCTTGTTTAGAGTAATAATTGAAGGTGATTGTCTTTGGGTTATTCAAGCTTTGAATTGCACTGGACGTTGTCATACGTTGTTTGGCCATATCACTTATGAAATAAGCAACTTGGAGGAACATTGAGGAGCTGTATGTTCCAGCATGTTCAACGAGAAAGGAATAGGCTAGCTCATAGTTTAGCTAAAAATGTAGTTTTATTTGCAGATGCTGATATGTGGGTAGAAGCTTTACCTGAGAATGTGGATGATGTATTCCAATTGGATTTGCCTTGAGTTTGTTTGTGTTTGTTTTTTAATAAAATTTTGCTTTCCTTTTCTCAAAAAAAAAAAAAAAAAAAATGCAATCATAGTACTAAATTTAAACTTAAAACTAGTCAAACTCTAACCATGAAAACCATATTTCTAATCATAACTAGAAAAAAGATGTTCTTTAGTAATAATAAAAATTACATAAGATATAAAGTTAGAAAAATTTAAAATCTCTTTTTTGACATTTCATTTAACCTTATATATATATATATATATATATATATATATATATATATATATATATATATATATTATACAAGATAGAAATTCTATTCTAACATAATCTAAGTATATATGTATGTGAAGCACCTTCTTGAAAACTTGAACTCCAGCCCTTGTCCCCCACATTCCACGAGTACTTATACTTGTAAAGTGACTATCACACCAAGGGTGTGCAGTGGTTGTTAGAAATATATGATAATGGTAAGAAATGTTACAAATAAGATCATTAAAAAATGACAAAACTAATTAGCCACTATCATTATAGAGCAGTAATCTATGATTTTACGCATCTAAAAAAATGGAATATAAAGAGTTTACTTAAAGTTATGTGTAAAGATTCACATATTATATATATATATATACACACACACACACACATCGATATAAAGGTTATAAAAAAAAAGTATATTTAAGGTTTTTATTAACTTAAAAAATAATGAAAAACCAACGATTAATAACTAAAATAATAATATTTATAAAAAAAATATTTAATGAGATTATCTTAAAAAAATTATCACATGCAACACATGGGTATGAGACTAGTTTTTTTTTTTTTTTTGAGAAAGAAACTAATGGATTTTATTAATAAAATTCAACTACATCCAATTGTAAAATCGAACCAATATGAGATGGGACATCTTCCATCAATACTTGAAAATCTGGTATGCATAATGCATTTTTAGCCAGACTATGAGCAACCCCATTGTCGTTTCTCTTAATGTGAGAATACAACAATCCTTCTTTACGAACATGTGAAAACCTAATACAGTGAAATAAACTTACAAAACATTTAACATCACGACTAAGTAAACCAAAGGATTCCAAAGACTGCGAATTTGCATTCAAAGCGTTCATTGCAATCACTGAAACTCCCTCTGGGGTGACATCTTCCAAACTCGGATCAGCATCAAAGCCTTCGATATAGCCAAAGTTTCAAGCTCTATGACAGTTAGGGGGAGAGGGATGATTTCGACCATGTGTGCCAAGCCTTTTCCTTGGCATTCTTGGATGATCACTTCAATCCCTGCCCTATCTTCTTCTTGAAACATTGTATCGATATAATTTGTGCCCGAACCCTCCACAATTACGTCAATAGTCAATCTCCAAAACAACACTAATCCACCTCCCATATCCAAAACAACATCCACAGAATTTTGTTCCCGGAAAATCGCATCATCAGAGTTCACCTTCAAGATCAACCATGGATGTGTCCCTAATATCCAAAACATGACCGAGAACAACTTTTTATTTTGTTTCGTTCTGATCATCCACGACAGCAACTCTTTGAAATCCATGAAAGCTACTTCCACAATAGAATCGCTATTAATCAAAGACTTAGTCGTACTGAGGATATGCTCTAGCCTTGCTTCGTCTACCCATGTTTCGGCTATGAACATGGCAGATGGATCTTTTGCCCATGATATTTCACTAGGCTCTCTCTCTGTCCATGTGTTCCCAAGCCCATGGCAGATCATTACTAAGAAAATCATTTCATCAGGCGGGGCTGTGGTACAGCCTCTACCAATATTTGTGATTGAGAGACATCCTCCTTGGAAACTTGCCTGGTCCACCAACAAGGTTGATGCATGAGACGCTTCCATGACCTAATGTTTTTTTGGCTTTTCCCCACTCTCCACCGTTGATGGACTTAATTGTTTTTTATCCAAATTAATTGTCACGTGGTGCTCATGTGTTGAGGTGGCAAGGGTTGTCTCCAAAGTAATTGATTTTCTCTCCATTACTACTGTTTCTACGGGATATGCATTCATTATATGATTTGTATTCAAAACGCTGAAGTTAGGCACTTTATCCGTTACCATATTTGATCCTTCAAGAGTTGGGTTGGCATCATTAATTGTGTGATCAATCACGCCAGCTGCTGCGTGTAATTCCGAATCATAGCTCCCTGAATTTGGCATAATTACTTCCTTATTTTTCGGGGTGGATTGAGTGTTAATCTGACTCACTAGAGTAACGCTTTCCTTCCCCATTCTTCGCTGAACATTAAAGCGTGTAACGGTCTTTTTATTCAAACTTGTTTCTAGCACTTCCCCAACCGTAATGGATACCACCACCGGAGGCACCGTGGTTGGATTTGCTCCCGATATCTAATTTACAAATAACCCCCGAAATCTTACTCTTCACCCTACTATCAACACACTCATTAACAATGAGAACTAAATCAAGTATCTGTCTACCATCCACAAAACTATTCTAAGACTCCGATATCAGTTGATCCAAAACCTCTTTCAGGCGATTTGCCAACACCTTAGCCAAGATCTTGTAAACACTCCCCACCAAGCTAATAGGTCTAAAATCTCGAATATTGGAAGCACCATTCTTCTTAGGGATTAAGGCTATGAAAGTTGCATTAAGAGATTTTTCAAACTTGCTATGTTGATAAAACTCTTTAAACACAGGTAAGACATCTCTTTCCACAACTTCCCAACAATGGTGATAGAAAGCCAAAGAGAAACCATCAGGACCTGGAACTTTATCTCCTTCCATCTCTTTAACAACTCGAAGAACCTCCTCCTGCTCAAACCTCCGTTCAAGCCAATCCCTCTCCAACCCCTCTATCTGATCAAACTCCAACCCTTCCACACAAGGCCTCCACTCATTTGTCTCCTTGTACAAATTTTTATAAAACTGTACAGCTTGGTCGGCCATCTCAGATTCGTCCTCATAGGTAAACCCATCCACCTCCAACATACCAATATGATTATGCCTTCTCCAAGAATTGGCCATCTTGTGGAAAAATTTGGAATTGTTGTCACCTTCCTTAATGCAAAGCATCCTCAATTTCTGTCTCCACAAGACTTCTTCCAAAGAGAGAAGGTTCTGTATTTGTGATCTTAACTCAACTCTCTCACTTAACTCCACTTCAGAAAGGCCGAGCTCCCCTTCCTTAACATCCAATAATTTTAAAGCCTCCATCAATTCTTTTTTCCAACGCTCTACATTACCAAACTCACTTCGGTTCCACTGAATAATATCTTCCTTCAATGCCTTTAGCTTCTTGGCAAGTACGAAACTGAGGGTACCAGAGAAAGAATATCGATTCCACCAAGAATGAACCCTATCTTTGAACCCCTCCGACTTTAGCCACATGTTCTTGAACCTAAAAGGACTTTTCCCCCCTTAATATCCCTCTTGCCTCCACTAATATGGGGAAGTGGTCTGAAATAGGACGAGGTAAAACCCGTTGGGTCACATTCAGATAGTGATCCTCCCAATCAAGAGAAACCAGAACTCTATCTATCCTAGACATCGAAGGCTGCTCTGAGCCAGTCGGCCATGTATAACTCCCCCCTTCCAATGGAAAATCTATCAAGCTAAGCTCCTCAATGAACTCAGAAAAATTCTCCGAAGCTAGGGTCAGACATGATCCCCCCAACCGTTCACTAGGGAACCGAACAATGTTGAAATCCCCTATGTAACACCATTGAACTTCCCAAAGTTGCTGAATTCTAATAAGCTCATCCCATAACTGCCCCCTCAAGTTATTATTATTCAAGTCATAAATAGGGATGACAATTTTGCCCCATCCCACTTGACCCGCCCCTCCCCGCTTCGCCCCGTGCAGGTTTTCCCTGCCCTGCAAAGGTGGTGGGGCGGGGATAGGGCGAGATTTTAAACCCACACCACGGGGCAAGGCGGGGATGGGTTTACACTTTTTAGACCCACCCCACCCCGCCCGCCCCACCCTGCATTAATAAAGGTTAAATTGTAAAATTTTTATACCCTAAAACCTTACAATTTAAACAAAAATATCATTAGCTTATTTTATTCTACCTAACGTGGCTCTACCTCTTTTTTCTCTCTAGCAAAGTTGGAAATAAGGTACCAATTTTAATGTTTTTTTTTTTTTTTTTTTTTTTGTCTTTATTAGAAACAAATTTATATACTATTGAATTACTGGTTTCATTTATGATTCATAAGTCTTTCTCAACTTACTTTTCATCATGAACATAATATAATTTTTTTTTAATGAGGTACGGGTCTGAGGCTCTAAATATTTGTGTCTGTGTCATTGTTTTTGTAATTTTGTGTGGGCATTTGGCTGCTTAACAACACTACTTCTTTATGCTTGTCAAAATCCATATCTATTTTACAAGTTGGGTTTTTGTTTTTTAATTTTTGGAGAACAAGATGATGAGGAATATGTTTCCTTATTGGTTTGGTTGCAGATATGATAGCATCAATCATGTACTAGCTCTAGCTGATTGTTCTAGTTCTCCACACAAAAATTATATACAATTTAATTTAGTTTTCTATATTTTTATTAAAAAACATAAGGTATAGGTTTGAAACTTTTTCCCATTCTCTATGAAATAGTCTCAAAATGGGAGGAATTAAATAATGCACACTACTTAGTATAAAGGAGATTTGTTTTAGTGTTTTTAGGCCAATGAAATATAAACATTTAGATAATATTATTCAATTTTTGCTAAAAATTAGTTTGATTTGATAGGATAAATTTATTTATAATTTCAAGTATATTTTTATTATTGAAACATGTCATTTTATTGGAAAAAATGGTAACAGTTATAGGGGAAATTAACAAGAAATAAAGTTTTACGGTGTAGGGCGGGGCTTTGCAGGTCTTAGAGGGGCCTTAAGGGGCGGGGATGGGGTAAGAAAGTTTCCCCGTCATGCGGGGCGGGGCGGGGCGGGGATGGGGCAAAAAAAATCCATGCGAGGCGGGGGTGAAGATCTCATCCTTCGGCCCTGCCCCGCCCCATTGCCATCCCTAGTCATAAACCCTAGAACAAGGCCAAATATAACCATCCCCCAAACCCTGCCACCAAACTAATATGGAAAATTGACCCACCATTACCTCTAGCTTTTCTAAAACCCTCCTATCCCACATCATCAAAATCCCACCAGCTGTCTGATCCGCATCCATGGCTACCCAGTCGACATAGAGACAACTCCACAAGCTGCAAATCAATTGTCAATCCATGCCTGCAAGCTTAGTTTCTTGAAGGAAAACTACATCACAATTCCAAGCCCGTAATAAATTTCTAACTACCAAACGTTTCCGCGAATCATTCAAACCTCGAACATTCCAAGACACCATTCTTAACTTCATTGAAACTGTAAACTCCCTACTACACCCTCAGTTAAGCAACCAAAGAAAGGAAAACTATCTCCCATCATAATTAACCGAGGAAATCAAATTCCTCAACTCCCTCTTCCCTTTATCTTTAGAGACAACTTTTTGGAAGGCAACATCTTTCCTATGCACCAGCTTGGTTGCCTCAATCTTCGTCTCAAGTCTTTGTAATAGCATTATACACCTCTTCTCATGTCGACCCAAGGAAAGCCCCATCATCTTACTAAAGCCGGGGAGTCTATATTTCACCCAATTAGACACCTTTAAAGTGTTATCCAACCTCCACACCTCTGTATTACAATTCAATTTAGCTGTCACCACCACCCCCAGGGGATTAATAGACATCAAGGGGGAAGAACTCTCCACATCACCCAGGGCCTCAACTGCATAAGCTGTATTGACCTCAGACAACGCCGACACCAACTGGTTAGCTTGAATGGAGGTGTCAATCCCCTATATATCACTAGCATCCTCAACCTGACCACCTTCATCTCCACTCAGAACACCCCTTTCCTCAAACCCAATTCTCGGTGGACTCAGAACATGATTGGAAAGCTCAAGACCTATTAATGCCCTATCACCCTCTATTTCTGTCTTACCTAGTATGAACGGAGGCTCATTGACACCATGCTCACCAGAATAAGTCTCTCAGCCTCTGCCGAAGTCTCTACAAGGCAACCCAAAGGCTCGGTTGGAGGAAAAGCCACTAAATCTAACCTTGTGGTGTGGGAAAAAGTTGTACCAACCTTATCCCATACTGCCAGTAAAGCCCCGGCACGAAACCCATCGGAAAAAGGGCCACCAAACATCGCCGATACCTTTTCTAGACAACGATCCATGTCGGTTTGGGTCGCTTGCGATCCATCTTGGTGTCGCACTGTGCCGGACGATGATCCATCTTGGTGACGTGCTATACCGGCCTTCACCAGTGGTGCCGGAGACTCCACAACTTGAACGACATAAGCATTTGTGTTGTCCTGAGCCTCCAAAGCTTCGTGATGAACTTTAGACATCACCGGTGCTTGGGCTTCCTGCCTTAAGAGTCTTGGGTGCCCCACAGTTGGGCTTTCACCCACTTCTAATCTCATTGGGCCGGTGGGCTCTGGACCAGAGAACATAGGAAGGCCTACTTGATTACCTGAGCCCACCAGAGAAGATTGGTGAACTTGTGAACTACTAGGCACGTGCTCCTTTTGATCCCTTGTTACCCATAATGAATTCTTCAGTCCACCTTTCTTCCATGACACCCTCCTTTTTCCTTCCCCATTCACTTCAATAGTTAGGCTTTTTCCTGCCCAGTCAAAGCTCCCCAGTTCATGTTTATTTACATAACCATGTTCAAACCAAACTAATTTGAATTGCAACGAAGATCTCTTATTATATCCTACCCGATTTTTCTTTCCAATGTAAAACTCCTCTGCACTACACCAAGAAGCCACAGCTCTACCTTTCACTGGAACTAGTAAGCTCACCGGCACTTCTCTCAACAAATTTTGTTTATTGACTAGGTTTTGCTTCTCTGGCTAGTTCCTGCCCCTAACCTGCACCTCATGCCCACGCACCGTATCAACTAAGGATTTAAAAGGTTGAACCCCTGAGTTAACCTTATGACATTAAGCCACAAACTTTAACAGCCCAGTCCCACCATTCACATAGTTTTCAGGTTCCAACATCTTCCTTAACTCTTCCAACACTCCCCCTCAAGTGTAGTGTGGAATCCCCCTTAATAAGTGAGGTCAAACACACAGTATTTTTAATTTTTAAAATGGGAGATAAAGTAAAGACAGGGTCAGAACTCAAGAACACCTGTTACTATGTTAAACTACCATTTGTCTCAAAAGTTTAAGTTATTATGAAATGATAAATTGAATCATTTAACTATTATTCTAACAATGTAGCAACCCCAAAACCACCTCCAAAAATTGAAATGCTTATATAAACAAAGAATCACAAGTACATATTTGTGACCCCAAACCCAAACCCACCTCCAAAATATCAAATACTTATACATACAAAGAAACAAAACATACATACATAAATACATATCAACAATTCTTAGAAGTATTTGGAAATGAGTAAATGGGTACCTCGGAGATATGTTCTGATGGCACGGCGTGAACGGAACAGGAGGACGATGCAGCACTAGGGGATTTTAGAGGTTTCCGGCAAAAGGGTCGCCATTTTTGTGTGGAGATTGTGGAGTATGTTAGTGGAGCTGGGTTTTTGGGGGGTTTTAGGTGTTTGGGATTGAAGATGGGTTTGGACTTATGGGCTTTTGCTAGGCCCATAGTTTGAAGGTGAAGTATGGAGTGCTTGGGTTGGGTCTGCAGTTTGGAGTATGGACACTAGGTCCCAATAGATAACAAAGTTAAATTCATTTTGTCATTATTGAGCTCCTCTTCTTGTGGGTTCCTGTCTTCAGTCTTCTTGTGGGTTCAAATTCACTCTCTCCTATTAGAACTATCAAATTATTTAAAAAATAAATAAATAAATAATCACCTCTTCAATTATGGAGAGTAAGGTCATGATTTTAAACTTACTAGAGAATTCACATTGAGCGCAATAAACCAATAGTTTTCTAAATTTTGATTGGCCTAATCCATTGTTGAGTACCTAGTAAAGCAAAATTATTTCTTGCTAATTTTGTATTACCTCCCAACACAGACAAATCTCTCTCTCTCTCTCTCTCTCTCTCTCTCTCTCTCTCTCTCTCTCTCTCTCTCTCTCTCTCTCTCTCTCTCTCTCTCATAGATAGATCTTTCTTGAATGAACATCTTGGATTACCTTCATGTTAATGCTTGAAGTTGTATGGTCAACAACCGTGACCCAATGTCCAACTAAATCGAGCATTGGCTTGAGCTTGGCAAAGATGACTGTGACAACGCCCACATGATGCCACAAGCGACTAGACTGTAGGTTTCTTTTTTTCTTTTTTATACAAGATAAAAATTTTACTCTAGCCTAATCTAAGTATATATGTATGTGAAACTCCCTCTTAGAGACTTGAACCCCAGCTCTTACCCCTCACACCCCATAAGCACTTATACTTATAGAGTGACCATCGTACCAAGGGTATGCAGTGGTGACTAGACTGTAGGTTTCAATGTTGATAGAATCTACATACATTTAAGACTAAAATGCAAAACTCATCCTCTAAGTTTTTTCAAAATTCATTTCAGTCCTCTAACTTTGTTTTCATTCATTTCATTCTTTTAAGTTTCAGATTTATTCAATTAAGGTTTTTCCATCAACTTTTATTAAAATTTTTTGGAAAAAAAAATCCAGAAATTACTTTTCAATCGTTAATTGAATTTTTTTTTAATTTAAAAAATTTGAAGGAAATTTTAAAAAATTGGAGAATTAATCATAACATATAACAAAAATTAATGGAAAAGTTTTAATTGAATAAACTAAAAAGTTAAAAGACTGAAATGAACGAAAGTAAAGTTAGAGAACTGAAATAAATTTTGGTGAAATATAGAGAGTGAATTTTGCATTTTAGCCTATATTTAACAAGTATTTGAGTAATACTAGAGATATAATCTTTTTTACAAAAAATTTTACGAACTACTGATGTGGTAGGTAGTTATTGGTAAATGAAAAAGTGATATTAATGGTGTGTCTATATGAAAACCAATAAGAAGTTGGTCAGTCTTATCAAAATAGAGAGGTTCATATTCCCAATACAACATACATTTTTTATTGTCTTCATAAATGTGGGGGGATTGAAGAATTTTCATCTAGACCTGAGGCCCAATCACCTAAGAGACCCTATTGTGACTGTAGCATTACTCTAAGGGCATGTTTGGTAGACTGTAATAGGCGCTGTAATGTAAAAGTTATTCCTACAGTTTAGTTATTTTTTAGTTTGGTTATTTTTTTATTACAAGGAATAGTCATTCCTTATGAATAGCTATTCTTCAAAATGAGGAATAACTATTCCTCTTTAAAATGTTGTATTAGCTATTCCTTAGTAAGTGCAATAATTTCAAAACTTAATATATTTCTAAATAAACAAACTTTCCATATACATCTAACAATTATAAAAATAAAAATTCATAAAAAATAACACATATCTCTCTTAAATTTAAAAATAACAATTTTTAAGGAGGTATAATTGTATGAGTAAGATATTTCCTAAAATAAATGTTAAGTTTTATTCTAATGTTATAACTCACAACCAAACTAATGAATATGTTTAGTTATTACATTGCAACACACTTTATTACTAGTAATAAAGATTACAATTCCTGTTGTAATCCCCATTCAGTGTACCAAACGTACCCTAAAGTATATTGTTATACACACACACAAAATCTTAATTATGAAATAGAGTCTTATCAAAATAGAGAGGTTCATATTCCCAATACAACATACATTTTTTATTGTCTTCATAAATGTGGGGGGATTGAAGAATTTTCATCTAGACCTGAGGCCCAATCACCTAGGAGACCCTATGAAGGGGAATGGGCCAAACCCATCTACTTAAGATAAGGCCCAATAGCCATGAAGACCTCGTGGAATGGAATGGGACCGGTCCATATATTTAGGAAGCAAAAGGAATCCTTACAGATCGTTCCTGCAAAATTAACGATACATTACATTTAGCAAAGTCTTATCCAAGGTATCGAACACGGATAATCCATGGCATGCTCAGAATTGGCGGATATAACCCTAAGAAGCACTCCAGATAGATAAGATTAGTAGAGATTTTTACCTCCGCATTAATGAGGGGTCGTCCACCTAACCTCTACCACATTAAATACGTACATATGAGACAACCTGAACCTGAACAGTGAAAACACCTCCAAAAGTCTTGTTTCAGGATAAGGAATGGTGGAACCCAATAAAGAAGAGGAAAAATATCCCTGAGAATCCGGCTGGAAATAGGACAGCCGGGAGGATAAGGGCAAAAAATATGCCTATATAAGGGGAGGGACTGGCAAATAGAAGGGGGATAATATATATATATATATATATATATGTATATAAAATAAATAAATAATAAATAAATAAATAAAAAAAGAGGGAGAGAGTGGATAGAGAGAAAATAGAAAGAAAATCCAATTTGTTACAATTGAATAGCACCGGGAAAGAGAGTTTTCTCTATTGTAATGAGCAAGTTTCAATTGGAATACAAGCCGTGTTAGTTAAATCAATTGTTTGAGTTTCCCATTGTAGAGTCTTCCCTTATATGTTTTAGATAAATAAATTGTGGTTGTCATACCAACACCACCCTCTATCTAGCTTTTGGAATGTTTTTTAGTAGTTGGTTTTTGACACCCACAATAAATATTTAACAAATATTAAGTGATTAATTTGTTGGTTTTAATGGGTTTTGCTAACGAGTGCTCTTAGGGCACTCATTAATAATCCACTTTAGGAAAGTTTTGATACCACTTTTATGGGAAATGAAAAAAGCTGTCAAAATATTAATTACTTTTTTTTCATTTCCTATAAAAACTTTCTTTATATGGATTATTAACCAGTACCCTAAGGGCATTCGTTAGCATTTCCCTATATTTAAAACCCTAGTCAAATCTTATCAAAAATCTAGAAACTGTTTCTATATATAATGGACTTCAATGCTTGCAGCATATAAACATGTATCATTGAAAGTTAACTGAGTATTGATTGTATCACGAGCATCATGAGTAGAGCTCAATGCTTTGTTTGGTGTTAATGCATTTGGTTTTCGGTTCATTTGAAAAGGATGCTTACAAAAAGAATGAATGAGTACTGTAGTGCCGACTAGTGATGTTCCAAATGTTTTAGGTAAAAATTAAATTTTCTTTGCAAAAGTTATGAGAAGTATTTCATTTAAGAAAGTTTGCTTATGTTTATTCCCCTCCCCCCTCTTTTTTATATTATTATTATTATTGTAAAAAATGACAAGTAATAGGTAGTGTATACAAATTTTCTGATCTCTTTTTTCTATGCTACTTTATGCTACACTAATCACAAAAAATAGGATAGAAGATTTGTATAATTCACTTGTAACTATTGTGATGTAATTCACAGGGTGTAATTAACTTGTTGGATTGCCATATGGAATATGGTAGCTAGGGATAGTTTTGGCTAATGGATTGAGTTTTGTTGCTTTATTTATCCAAAATGTCTTGTGAAATATCACCCTTTTTCATGGCCAAGAGGAAAAAGATTACTGTTAACTAAGTTTAGGTCCAATTCCTATCACCAAAAAGAAATGGATACAATGATTTTGTGATGATATCATATCAGAGTATGATGAAGGAGAGGCATACATGCCCTTAAACGCGTGCATCTTCCCCCATGACGCATGTTACTAGGACCCATACCAACACTCTCAAAGATACTCCTCAAAAATCAACCACCACCACATGGTACAAACCGACCCCATGTTCTTATTGTCCACTCATTCCTCTTTTTTTCAACAAATATTTTTGCTTTAAACAAACCAATATCCATGCGTACTAATTGTATTATTAACACAATCTTAAGGTTTCCAAGCACTTTCATTTCCCAATCAAAAACCCCATCAACATATATAAACTGTAATCCCATAATCATTGTATCATAATAGCAATCTAATATAACACCATACCATATTCTATTTCATACTCTCATTTTTATAAGTCTTAACAAATAGCTTAACCTCCTCATAAAAAAAAAAAAAGCTTAACCTGTACCAACTAAGAGGTGCACACACACACACACAGATATATATATATATATATATATATATCTTATAACATACAAAGGATATATATCATATATAATTATCTATTACTACAATACTCAAACCCTAGTATACAAACGTATTTCTTCTAGCTAGATTTAGTGTGTACTATTTAAAGACACTGCTGCATTGACCCTGAAGAACGAAATATATGCTATTCTTTCTCGTCACTATCTTGACATTCTAAATATTCGTGGACAAGGATATGACGGTGCTAGCAACATGTGTGGTGAATGGAAAGGATTGCAAGCCTTAGTTCTTAATGATTGTCCTTATGCATACTATGTGCATTGCTTTGCTCATCGGTTACAATTAGCATTAGTTGCTGCATCAAGAGAGGTAATCCCTATCCATGAATTCTTCTTGAATTTAAATTTCATTATCACTACAGTTGGTTCTTCGTGTAAACGTAATGATGAACTAAGAGCTGCTCAAGCTGCAGAAATTGCTAGAGTGTTAGCTATTGATGAACTTGAAACAGGAATAGGAGCAAACCAAATTGGAACTCTAAAACGGGCTGGAGATTCTCATTGGGGGTCTCATTTTAATTCTATTTGTAGCCTAATAAGGATGTTTGGTCCAACTTGTTTGGTGCTTGAAAATATAAAGGAAGACGGGTCCACCTACTTGCAACATGGAGATGCAAATGTAGCTCATAAAATGATTAATTCATTTGAGTTTATATTTAGTTTACATCTAATGAAGGAAATCATGGGTATTAATGATGTTCTTTGTCAAGCTTTACAACAGAAATCTCAAGACATCTCAAATGCCCAAAATTTAGTTTCAGCAACAAAGGCACTCATCCAAAATTTAAGAGTAGATGGCTGGGATAATTTTCTTGAGAATGTCATAGGATTCTCCAAAATATTTGAAATTGATATTCCAGATCTAAGTGCTCAATATGTTGAAGGTAGAAGTTGTAAGAAAAGGGATCATTTTACAGTGGAGCATCATTATCATTTTGATATATTTAATGCTACAATAGATGTTCAACTGCAAGAGCTTGACAATAGGTTTGGTGAACAACCAATAAAACTCTTGACACTTTGCTCTGCTTTGGATCCAAAGGATGCTTACAAATCCTTTAATGTGGATGATATATGTCGTCTTGTTGAGAAATATTATCCTCTTGATTTTTCTGAGCGTGATAGGATTGGTTTGAAAATTCAATTGAAGCTATTTGAGCATGATGTGCAAAATCATTTGAAGTTTTAGAATTTGTCATCTATGGCAGAATTATGTTGAAGGTTAGTAGAGACAGAAAAGTCACAAGTATATCCTCTTATTGATCGATTGATTTGCCTTGTTTTGACTCTTTCAATGTCCACAGCAACTGGTGAACGAGCCTTTTTAGCTATGAAAATTGTTAAAACAAGACTGCACAACAAAATGGAGGACTTGTTTCTCTCAAATAACTTAGTTGTCTACATTGAAAAGGAAATTGCTAAGAACTTCACTACTGACTCAATACTTGATGACTTTAGATCTCTTAAAGAGTGTAGGTTACAGTTTTGAACAAAGATGTTTAGCTTTTATGTTATTGTATGTTTTGCGACTTTGCCCATTTTATAGTTGATTAAAGATATTAAATTTTTTTTTTTTTAATTTTGTCTCATGATTGTTTAATTTTAATTAAATATACTTTGGCTTATACATACTCAGTTATGAAATATTGTATATTACTATTTTACATTTCATACACACACAAAAAAAAATTTATACATGGCCCCCCCCCAAATATAAATTCCTGACTCCACCACTGGCTCTACCAAAATCCCATTAACAAATCCACCGTTTTTTTTATAATATGTTTCAATATAGCTTACCTAAATAATTAGTGGCAAAGGTCATTTCTACTCCGTCTTCAGAGATTGCATGCTTGTGAGTAAACTTGCCCGCGTTGTTTCTAAGATCAAATACAAAGACAAAGTTACATCTTATTATACAAAACCATAGTCTAAAATGTCTACAATAATATTCTTATAAAAACCAACTTCTCATCGATCACTTATAATTGTTTTTGGTCATCGAGAAATTATGGAAATCGGCTCATATAGTAGAATACAAAACCATGGTTTATTCTAATATATTTTGTATATTCTTTTATATATGTAGATCAATCTGCCATCGAACGCATATATATATATATATGTATTTTGGTTATCAAGAAACTAAAAATTATAATCCGCTTACTAAAAATCTCTTAATATTTTTAGGCGAAAAACACATTTTGGTCCTTACATTTTCAGTCGATTCCCGTTTTAGTCCCTAAGTTTTTTTTTTACTGCTTTTAGTCCCTCTCTTGAAAAATGGTTCCATTTTGGTCCCTATCGTTACATCATAAACGGATATTGCTGATGTGGCAAACGGCATTGATAATCAATAATAAAATAATGTCTACAGTAACCTGACATTCCACTGTTAGTTACTCCCGCCCTTAGTGGTCACGTGCCACTCACGTGATGGTCCCTAACCCAAGCAAAACCCCAAATCACCCAATTAGACCTAACGGCGAACTTGCTGAAAATCCCTAATCTCTTACCTTACCCGTTGCTCATCACAAGACCGATCAAAAAACCCAAAAATCGGCAAGCACAAAAATCCCACAAATCGGCAAGCACAAAAAACCCACAAATCGGCAAGCTTCAGTGTGTTTGTGCTGAGCAGATTGCGAAGGTGTATTTCTCTCCAACTCTCTCTCTCTCTCTCTCGTTATGTTATGAATGCCATTTTAAGTGCTGGGTAATCGTTCTGGGTTTGAATCTCAGTTGTTGGGTTTTAAGAATTTGGGAATTTTGAGATGTTGTGTTTTGTTATTGCTCTGGAATTTCAATTTATCTCTGTTTCTCTCTCGTTGTGTCTCACTCTCACTCTCTCTCTTCCTCTCTCCCTTTATAGCTTTTGTAGTGGACATTATACTGACCGTGATAGTGGAATATTGTTGGGATTTGCATTGTTTGGCTGTTGTGTGTTGCTTTTGTTATTTGCGGCTATGTTTGTTTTACTTTTGTTTATCAGGGACCACAATACTGACTGTATTTTTGTTGGCAATTGCATTGTTTGTTTGAATTATGTGTCACTATTTTTTATCAGGGACCACTATATTGACGTTTGATAAACCATGGAATCTTTGTGTTGGTATTTGCATTGATTGTCTGTATTGTGTCTTGCTTTTCAAGAAGTGGCTGGGTCCATATGATCCCTTTGTCGGTATTATATGCTTTTTTATTTGTTTATTAGCCTAACAAAGTATTATTAATATCTGTTTTCATTTTCATTCTGTTTTCTTCCTGTGACTTGCATGCAGGATGAATGAGCTTTTTACTCTGCATGTCCACCATGGTGGGCATTTCATGTGGAACCCTCAAGTGTATGTGAGAGGGACAGTTGATATAGTGGATAATTGTGACCCAGATAGGTGGTCAAAAGTAGAGATTGAGAGTATATGTAGGGATTTTGGCTACTCTGAAGTAGATAAGCTATGGTATAAAATGCCTGGTGTGAACCCAGAGCGGTCAAATTTCCATCAGGTGGTTGATGATGATGCTGCTATGTTCATGACTAACTTGGTGAAGGGATATGGGGAGATTCATGTCTTTGTGGAGCATCCAGTGCATAAACCAGTTGAGTTACCAATGGAGGATTTTGATCCCTTAGCTGCTGGAGTACCTGGTAGTGAAGTAGAAGGTGTAGGTGTAGGTGAGTATGATAATGAAGAGTACAGACCTGATTTTTCATAATTTGGAGGCCATGATAATGTTGAATTTGTTAATGTTGACCATGGTGAGCCACATGAGGTAGATGATGAGTAAGTTTGTGCTAGGAGGGCTGGCAAAGCACCAGTTGTTGATGACTAAGTTGAGGAGAGTAGTGAAGGTAGTGAGGGTAGTGAGGGCAGTAAGGGTAGTGAGGATGAGAGGAGTGACTTAGAAGAAGAGCCAGAAGTGCAACCAATGAATATTGGTGAAGATAGTCCTGATAGTTAGGACAATTAAGCTGAAGATGCTGAGGTTAAAGCAGGACAAATGGGTGGTGGTGTCATGAATTCTGACTATGAAAGTGAGGAGTTGCTTAGCCTTGATGAATCATCATCAAGCAGTGAGGGTGGTGATGATTCAAGTGATGATGATATCCCTGTTGTTGAGGTTGACAATTCTATTAGGAGCAGCAAATATCCAATCTTTAGGCCAGTAGCCAAAGCTGAGAACCTTAGGTTTGAAAAGGATATGTTGTTCATCTCAGCTAAACAATTTAAAGATGCTATAACTGATTATGCAATCCATGGTGGGTGGGGTATAAAATTTGTGAAAAATGACTTGGTGAGAGTGAGAGCCCGATGCCAACCAGGGTGCAAGTTTGTTGCCTACCTTGCAAAGGTGCCAAGGGAGAAGAGTTTTAGATTGAAAACACTGAACATGGAACACACATGCAGCAGAAGTTATAGAAATCCAAGGTGCACAGCATCATACATTGGGAAGAAGTTAGTGAAGAGGGTTAGGAGACAGCCTGGCATAAAGCTTAAGGATATTCAGGATGCTGTGCATGAGAAGTATGTGGTTGACATAAGTGTAGGCAAGGCAAGTAGGGCTAGAGAGAAAGCTCAAGATGCTATTGATGGGACCCACACTGCATAGTTCAACCAACTATGGGAGTACTGTGATGACTTGAGAAGGTGCAGTCCTGGGAGCACAATATTGATGAAGGTGCATACTTATGATGATGGTGATTTGGCAGCTGAGCATGAATTGGCAACCGGGCTGCCATATTTTGAAAGGATCTACATCTGCCTTGAAGGTTGCAAGAAGGGCTTCTTGGCATGGTGCAGGCCAATCATTGGTCTAGATGCATGCCATCTGAAGACCAAGATTGGTGGGCATCTGATGTGTTCTGTTGGCAGAGATCCCAATAATGAATACTTCCCATTCGCTTATGCAGTAGTAGAGGCTGAAACAAAGGACACTTGGACCTGGTTTCTTAATTTATTGCTTGCTGACATAGGAGATGATAATATATGGGTGTTCATATCTGACCAGCAGAAGGTATGATGGTAGTTTTATTGCTTGTTGAATTAATTGTAGTTAATGGTAGCTTTATTGCTTGCTGAATTAAATGATTGTGCTTTGCAGGGGTTGGTGAACACCTTTGTTGACAATTGGCCACAGTACGAGCACAGGATCTGTTGCAGACATTTATACCAAAATTTGAGGAAAAATCATCCTAGTGTCCTTATTAGAGACCTTTTTTGGAAAGCAGCCAAGGCTACCTATCGGCAAGCATTTGAGAGGGCAATGAATGAGTTAAAGGAGGTGGATGAAGATGCATTCAAATGGCTGCAATCTCAGTCAACAACTATCTGGGCTAGGCACATGTTCAAAAGTGATGGCCAGAGTGACACAGTCTTGAACAACATGTGTGAAAGTTTCAACAGCACGATAGTTAAATTCAGGAGCAAACCTATAATCACCATGGTATGCATAATTCTCCCTTTCATGTGCATTATGATCCATAGACC
This sequence comes from Quercus lobata, assembly GCF_001633185.2. Lineage (NCBI taxonomy): Eukaryota > Viridiplantae > Streptophyta > Magnoliopsida > Fagales > Fagaceae > Quercus > Quercus lobata. The sequence goes on along the minus strand of NC_044905.1, from coordinate 28,520,179 downwards.
TATGTAATTCGTGAATGATTAATTCTCCCTTTCTCTCTATGTGCTTGCAGCTTGAGTGTATTAGGCTATATCTGATGACTAGATTTTAAGTAAACAGAGAAATGATTATGAAGGTGGAATCTGAGTTTTTTCCTAAGATAAGGAAAAGGCTGTACAAGGAGAAGTTGGCATGCAGCAAGTGGATAGCATGTTGGGTTGGTCGTATGAAGTTTGAAGTGAAGAATGGGTTTGAGAGTTTCATTGTGGACTTGGAAGAGAAGAAATGCAGCTGTAGGAAGTGGGACATAGTTGGCATACCATGTTGCCATGCCATTTCTTGTATATTTTTCAACAGAGAAGATGCTGAAAAGTATGTCAATGTTTGCTACAAAAGGACTACTTACATTGATTGCTATGAACCCATTATAGAGCCCATCAATGGCCAGAATATGTGGGGACCTAGTGGACTGCCACTTGTGCAACCCCCTATCAAAAGGAGACCTCCTGGCAGGCCTAAGAAGAAGAGGGCACTGGAGCCTGATGAACCTAGAAGTCACAGAAAAAATAGAGGCTTAGGCATCTCAAAACAATGCAAGTTATGTGGGAAATTAGGACACAACAAGAGGAGCTGCAAGGAAGAAGTAGGAGGGAACTCCTCCTTGCCTGGGAGTGCATCCCAAGCCAGTAGGACCACTAAGAGGGTAAATATACACTTTGACTTAGATATCCTCATTGTTTTGTTTTTCAGTTGGCAAACTATTAATTGTTATTGTGCTTATGCTTGCAGGCAGCCAAGGATGCTCAGCCAACAGTACATAGGGCACAACCAAGCTCTAATGATGATGTGACCACAAGTGCACCTCCACCCCCCACTAATAACCAGTCCAATCCAAGACCAAAAAGACAGAGGAAGAGAAGTGCAGTCACTACTGAGACCTTGAATGCAACTAGGAATGCAACAAGATATATGGTAGCAATGAGATCTGCTAAAAGATAGCAAACTGAAGCAGGACCTTTTTTTTTTTTGTGCTATATGTTGAAGCACTCTTCATATGTTTATGTAACTGCTAGAACAATTGGCATATGTTTATGGGCTGACCAAGTCCTTTTTTGTATGAATGTGCTAGGTAGACTTTGTCCCATATTTTGTAATTATTGTGGTACACCAAAAACTATCATTAGGGTTAAATATTTTGTAATTATTCTCCCATTGTTATGATGATTCAGCTTCCATTATTCAGATTTGCTGGTTTTTAGCTTTGGTTTTTAAAAGACTTAAACTCAAATTTGTTGGTTTTTAGCTTTGGTTTTTAAAAGGTTTAAACTCAAATTTGCTGGCTTTTAGCTTTGCTGGGCAGTTTGGTGATTATGCAGGTTTGGTGAGCATTGGAATTTAATGTGCTGGGCAGTAGCCAGTTTAATGTGTAATGATGTATGATGTATGAATAAATGTGTAATGATGTAATGATGTATGAATAAATGTATATTATACAGGTTTGGTAAATTATGTAGGCTGCTGGTGTGCTAAATATGTTATAGTCAGCTCCATTTTGAGTGATGCAGTGTCAAATTGTTGTGTCAAATTGCTGTCTAAAACAGGATGCTTTCTCAAATTGCACAGTTAATATCAAAATTGACAGTTGATGCACAGTTAATATCACAAACTGCTTTGGCACAAACACTTAACAACAATGTAATAAATTGGTACACAAATCATAGATTAATTAAAAAGACCATATTCCATTGCTAAAGTCTTAGATTGCAAAGAGAATTACACCAAAAAATCAGGCCTTTTCCCACTACTACATACCAACAAATTCCAACACAAATTATGGCCTTTTTCCACTAATACATACACCAAAATTCAGGCCTTTTGCCACTAATACATACAACAAAATTCAGGCCTTTTTCCACTAATACCTACCCACCTAATGACCCATTTCCCCCCCCCACCTATTTAGCCAACCAGAAGAAGCATCAAACAAAGTAGCATCCCACTTATCACCAAAGACAGCCCCAGGCAAATGAGCAGCCTCTTCTCTCTCTTCCTGTAGCCTACAATGGCAGCTTCAAGGGTCAAAATCTGTTGCCTCTGCTCCAGAATCAGCACTTTGCCACGCTCGCAGATTTCATCATCAAGCCACTGAAAAAATTTACACTTGCGTCCAACCTGACACCCAAGGGCCAGATAAATGATGTTAAATGAACAACCAAAATCATGAAAAATAATAACAAATAGTATTAGCAAATACTACCTTACCATAAACTAAAATAGTATTAGCACAATGTTCTTGTATTAGCACAATTTATATTGTCAGCAACAAGCTGAGTTTTTTTTTTTTTTTCCTTAAAATTTTTAAAATTTTTATTTATTTAAGAAAACAAATTCTGGGTTCCCAAGACAAGAGAACCAACTTGGGTTTTCTCTACGAATTAGCAAAAAAAATTTGGTTGTCAAATATTATGAAGCTGTGTTGGTTTAAGATCAAAATGACAGTCTTAGCGAGACAATAATGAAAACTAAGAGAAATAAAAGGTCTGTAAATGAAAGAGAGAGGGGTTAGACTTAGACTAAAGGGGATTGCAAGATTGAAACGAAAATGAAGAAGGAAAACAGAAAGGCTAAAGGGAACCTGAAGTGCTTCCAAAGTTAAAAACCCAGAAATTTAAAAACATTACAAAGAGAGATACTACCTTACCCAGTAATTTGGACAACCGTAGAACCTTCTTCTAGGGTTGTCAGATGTCCACGAAATGACCACAACGGGTTTCTCCGAGCAGAAGCATCAAGCTGGGCCCCTTTTCCTCAAGCTTCCACTCGATGACATCGAGCTTGAATCCATGGAAAGCAGTTGATTTGAAGATGGTTTTTGGCTGTGTGGTGAGCGAGGAGCAATTGATTTGAAGGTGTTTTTGAGTTCGTGACTGGTGAGGGACTTCAATCCGTGTGGTGACTGATGAGCGAGGAGTTGAGGAAATTTGGGGGTTAGGGATTTCTATTTGGGTGATTTGGGGTTTTGCTTGGGTTAGGGACCGTCACGTGAGTGGCACGTGACTACTAAGGGCGGGAGTAACTAACAGTGGAATGTCAGGTTACTGTAGACATTATTTTATTATTGATTATCAATGCCGTTTGCCACATCAGCAATATCTGTTTATGATGTAACGGTAGGAACCAAAATGGAACCGTTTTTAAGGAGAGGGACTAAAAGCGGTAAAAAAAAAACTTAGGGACTAAAACGGGAATCGGCTGAAAATGTAGAGACCAAAATGTGTTTTTCGCCATATTTTTAATGACATACATGATTCAAATTCACCCTTCTAAATTATCAAATTATTAAAACAAAACTATAGTCTACGGTTTATGTTTTATTTATCTATATATAAATATATATATATATATATATATATATATATATAAAACCGAAACTTTTGAAGCTCACACAATTTTCCACGTCAGCACAATATTTAAATTAAATTTAAATTAAATTAAATTTTCCACCTCATCACTGTTTTCCTTTTCCAATGCAAATTAGACTTCTAGCTAAATAAGGACACTCTCCCACCGCCTCTACTCTCTCCTATTTAAGAATTGCTTGCGTAGAAAACCTAAGCCCCAAAAACTTATTTTTGCCGCAACACAATTTTCTCCTTAAAACTTATTTTTCTTCAAGATTTTTTTTGAGGGCGGCTCATGCTTCACAATTCACATATTCCACTTATGTATTGGACTCCTCTCCTTCTTCGGTCAATGCATCAAGGTTAGGATTATTTGATTTGTTCAATAAAAATTATAGATTTGTTGTTTTTTCTTATAAGTTTGTCAATTGTTGTTTTGTTTATTTAATTGCCGGGCCTAAATCTTTTAATTAAATCTTCAAATTTTTATTGAACAAATCAAATAACCCTAACCTTGATACATTGACCGAAGAAGGAGAGGAGTCCAATACATAAGTGGAAAAACTATAATCATGGATTCCCTTCTTTCTATTGTATTTCTCTATTGCGTAATTATATATTGTTTTATTTCAATACTTTTGAAGTTTTGAATCTTCTAATTTTTTTTTAAAATTTTTTTTTTGGCTTTTTGGAAGTTTTAACATCATAACTTTTGGGTTTTATTTTTTCTATTATCAGAAATTATCTAGAAGATTTCAATGAATATCCATGGATTATTCTTTTTGAGGATAATCCATCTTTATCTTATATGTCTATTCCTAACTTTTTTTTCCTATATTTTTTCTTTAATTGTCCGTGTTTACGTCTCTTTTGTTTTTCTTATTTTTTCTTTAATTGTCCGTGTTTATGTCTCTTTTTGTGTGAGTATGTGTAATCGTATCTGGGTACTTAGGCAAAATCTATAAAGACTAAAGATGCTTTTTTTTTTTGGTAATAAATCCTGTATTTTTCATGACTTTAGTGAGTCATATTCTTAATGATCGAAATAGTTTTGTTTGACGTGGATTTTGTTCATATTGGTTTCAAAGTTTATTTCTTGGCTTATATTATAGATTGTAATATATTTATTCATCAAACTGTTTAGTTGAGTTTGTTTTCGAAATTGTTTTCAATGTTGAACATTTTCTTGAAGCATGTTGGTATCATATATTAAAATATTGTTAAGTTGATAATAATAATAATAATAATAATAATAATAATATAGTTTAATAAATGTCTGAAACGTATAACTGTTAACAAATGTTTTAGTTATATGATTTTATTTTATAAATTCAATTTTGGTGTTGTAGTAAAATAAACAAATATTAAATTATATATTGTACTCAATACATTTTTCGTGCATAGCATGAATTAGCGACTAGTTATTCTAATAACAATACTAGTACATTTTCGAAAACGTCCTATGAAAAATACAAAACGACAAAAATAAAATAAAATAAAAAATAGAGGAGGACTTTTGGAGTTTCATGAGAAGACTGAGAGGCAAATCGAGGGACTCGAACTCGGAGACGAAATTTCGGACAGAAGTGAGAGAGCTAAGGTCGAGCGACATGACAAAAATCTCGGACTCGGGACACTCCGACAAGATACGAGCTTTAGCTTCTTCAGCGGCCTTGAGGCTCCTAGCCGGAAGAACCAGTCTGGCTCCTCGCTTGGCTAAAACCAGAGCTGTCTCGGCTCCAATCCCCGACGTAGCCCCTAGCCAATCACAAAAACCCAAGTCAGACTCTCACTCTAGCTCCCACACATACTTATATATACTGGTTTTTGATTGAACGGTCACGATTGATTACCTGTGATGATGGCTGTGATGGAGCTCAGATCACCACCGCATTCGCTGACTTGCTTGGCCGTGGACTTTGAGCCGTAGCCACTAGCACCGGCTGAGCCGATTAGGTACTTCACGGTCTCAAGCATATCTTTTTTTTTTTAACTGGGTTTCTCTAGCAGTAACTAGCAGTTTCTTTGTTACGGTGGGTATTCTTGAATTTTTCTTGGTTCAGTTGGGAACTTGGGGTAATGGGTTCTGTGTGTTTTGGTTAAAGTGTGAGTGAGTGTGTAACTAAGTTGACAACGTACACTGTTCGAGTATCACAAAACTGTCAAAAAAAAACCCAAAGTACGTGTACTTGTCAGTTTTGCTGTATTGCGTAGAGAACCAACAGAATCTTCAATTTTTTAGAGGATTCTGGCATTTTACCCCTAATTTTGAAAAAAATTAGCAACATGACTCCGTTTGCAAACTATATAGGAGCGTGTCCCTGTTTTGATACTCGATTATCCTAAAATCGAGATCAATTAAATACTTGATTTGTAGAAAATCGAGTTATGCCCTATCAAACTTAAAAAAAAATACAAAAGAAAAAAAATTTCCATGGAACTCGAGTTTCCTGAAACTCGAGTTCCATGCAAAAAAAATTTTTATAAGTGTGATTGCTCTATATTCAGGGAGCCCTATAGTGGCGTTTTTAAGCCCTATAATGACGTTTTAAATCCCTATAGCGGCATTTTCCTGCAAATATTTTTAGAAGTGTGATTGGCCCATATTCACGGTGCCCTATAGTAGCGTTTTTAAGCCTTATAGTGATGTTTTAAGCCCCTATAGCGGCGTTTTTATGCAAAAATTTTTATAAGTGTAATCGCTTTGTTGTGGGTGCCCTATAGTGATTTTTAGGCCCTATAGTGACGTTTTTAAGCCTTATAGTGACGTTTTAGAGCCTTATAGCGGCGTTTTCCTACAAAAATTTTTTATAAGTCCCCATACCAAGTTTAAGGGGCCTTATAGTGGCGTTTTTAAGCCCTATAGTGACGTTTTAAACCCCTATGGCGGCGTTTTGGAACTCGACTTCCCTAAAATCGAGTTCTATGCTTTTTTTTTTTTTTTTTAGTTTTATTTGAAATAACTCGATTTTCTACGAATCGAGTATTTTAATGAAACTCGATTTTAAAGTAATCGAGTATCGAAACAGGGGCATATCCCTATATAGTTTCGAAAAAGGGACATATTGCTAATTTTTTTCAAAATTAAGGGCAAAAGGCTAGAATCTCCCAATTTTTTATACTATTTAGAAAATAAACAGTAATTTACTCTTTTTTTTAAATATATTTTTAATAGATTATCTATCTCATTCTATGTCTCATTTAAATATTATTTTTTTATTTATTATTTATTCTTTTTTTAACAACTATACATCTTCTTGATGAGCTACTATTTATGAGCAAAAAGAAAAATCTAGGAATAGAAAGTCTATTGAAGAGCTTTTTTTTGGGTTTCACTCTCTATTATATTGAGAATTTTAGATTTACATAGATCATTAGAGATGCTCTAAATGTGGTGTTTTTTTTTGTCAGATTTTGCAGCCTACGCCGCTTTGCATTTACTGTGTTTCTCTGTATGTGTGCTACAAAGATAGAGAGGTTGATGGGGAGAAATTATTAGAACCTACGGGAGGACTGCTAACTTGGTCCTCCCAAGCCCTACCAACCGATAAAAACATGACAACTGTTTAAAATTATGAGTCAGCTTAATTCCATTAACCACACTTACAAAGAAACTTGACTCTATTACCGCACACCCTTGGTGCGATAGTCACTCCACAAGTATAAGTACTTGTGGGGTGTGGGGGTAAGGGTCGGAGTTCAAGTCTCTAGGAGAGAGCTTCACACACATATACACTTAAATTAGGTTAGAATAGAATTCTATCTTGTAAAAAAAAAAAAAAAAAAAAAAACTTGATTCTTGGTTAAAATGCAAAACTAAACCCACTGGAAAAAATCAAACCCATTATCTTCTTTCTTTTTCTCCCTCTCTCTATTTTGCTATTTCCTCACACTCTCTGCTCAGTTGAAAATTAAAATCCCTAGAAGTCTTGGCCGTGGAGCGCAACGCAGTGACATAGTCAACAGACGTCACAAGCTCTTGGGCGGCCGGTTTTGGTATTAGATTCGGTAGGGACCTGAGGATTTCGGTGGTGGGGAGAGACAGATTTGGAGTTTTGGGTTCTTTGTTGAGATGGAACCCATGCCCACTTCAATCTCAACATTGATTGTGATGATGAGATGAAGGTGTAGAGCGATTTTTTTTTTTTCATCATGGTTTTATTTTATGAGAGGAGATTTTTTGCATTTGAGTGTTGCTTTTGCATGTTGCTGGGTTCCTTGATTTGAAAGTTGTTGTCATTATTTATCTGTTTTTATGGGAAACGTTGTTCTCATCTGTATAAGGGAATGTGAATAAAACATCAGAATCATTATCCCAAAATTATCAAGGAGGTCTGATTTTCATTTTCTTTTTTCCAAATTAACAATATTGAAGAAATGGCAAAGATTGATATTCGAAAGCTTGAATCAAGATTGTATCAGTTATATTCGGTTGTGGGTTTGCTGCTAGCTTTGAAGAATTGGTTTTGATGCGATTACCGAAATAGAGATAGGGAGAAAAAGAAAGAGGCAGATCGCAGATAAGATAATGGGTTTGATTGAAATTTGTAATTTTGCGGATGAGTTTAGTTTGCTTTTTAACCCAAAGTTAGGTTTGTGTAGCTAGTGGAAGCTGACTCATCTTTTTTTTAACGGCTGTCATGTATGGGTTTGATTGAAATTTGTAATTTTGTGGATGAGTTTAGTTTGCTTTTTAACCCAAAGTTAGGTTTGTGTAGCTAGTGGAAGCTGACTCATCTTTTTTTAACGGCTGTCATGTTTTTATTGGTTGGTAGGACTTGGGAGGACCAAGTCAGCAGTCCTCCCGTAGGTTCTAATAATTTCTCGTTGATGGGGGCCTAATTAAGATGGTCACAGAGAAGAGAAGGGAAAGAGGGTTTTGCTTTTGTAGGGCTAGTTGAAAGCTTAAAGAAAAAGAAAAGGTTTTTATGGGATTTTATTGGTGTAGTAGCTAGGTGGAGAATCAATTAGAGAGAGAGAGAGAGAGAGAGAGGATTACATATTTGTCATTGATTGATTGAGATAAAATGTGTGTATGATTGGGTATATTGTTGTTTGTTAGTGGGTCGAATCCAACACTTAATCCAAATGGAGGGTTTAATTTACTTGACTAATTAGAAAATGGAGGTTACTTTATTCACCAATTGTTTATTATTTGTAATTGGTGTGAGTGAGTTAGAGATGATCCAAAAAGACGTGGGCATATATGAAAAGATCGGGGGATATGATCGCCGTTGTCTCTTTTGGCGTTTCGGTGGATGATTCTTCACATTAAAACGACATATATTTAGACCTTATCACATCATTTTGCATGTCTTCTATATGATTTTGTGGAATTGTGTAAGTTTTTACCTCTTTGAAGAGACTTTTTCTTTAATGGATTGAAGAGACCACATTGAAAACTACTAATGCAGCCATTAATGGGTTGAAGAGACCACAGAGTTGAAAGTTATTGAATTTACTCTCTTGCGCGGTTACAAACAAGGTAATTGCACTTTTACCTCACCACCCTTGGCACAATAAGAGCTTTTTGGTAAAAAATTTCTAGTATTGTTTGTTTAAATATTATAAGTCCCGTTAGGTAATGTTGTTCTAATAACGTTGTTTGTATTTTTTTAAAAATATGTATAGGTGAAAAAGTGTATAAAAATATATTTAATATTATTTAAATATTAAAAACTGTCGTTTAAACAATGTTAACAAATAGTAACAATAAAGTATGTGTTATAGAAATACATGCAGGTGAATTGAAATGGCTATTGACAGAATCATGGAAAGTAGTGGGGCAGTGCTGAGAACTCAGGGTTTTGAAGAGGGATTTTCTCTTAGTACCATGTCAGATGAAGTGCCAGAATCCTTAGAAAATGGTGTTTCAGAGGATAATTTTGTGTGTAAAATCAAGAATTTGGACGATGGAACTGAGTTTGCTGTGGATGAATTGGGGCAGGATGGAATGCTTAGTAGACTACGTGAAGTGGGTTCCAATCGATCCATTAGTTTTCAAGAGTTTCATAGAAATTTTGGGCCTTCTCCTTTGGTTCATCATCACTTGCGTAGAGAAATTGATGAGGCAAGGTATTTGGTAGATGCAAAAAAGAAAGTGAGAGAGGGGGGGGGGGGGGGTTTGGCTAAGGTCATTAGGTGCTGCAGCATGTATTGTTGATACTGCTGCTCTACAGACCAGTGATCTTGAATCAGCATTAGGGACGGGGATGCAAAGAGTTCGGGTTCATCCCTATAGTAAGAGGTCCAAAGAACTGTCCTCCCTTTATGTTTGCCAGGAATTTGTAGCACATGAGGGGCCAATATTGACAATGAAGTTTAGTCTTGATGGAGGATACTTGGCAAGTGCTGGCAAAGATGGAATTGTGCGTGTGTGGAAGGTGATTGAGGAAGAGAGCTCAGAGGCTTTTGAAAATCTAGAAATTGATCCTTCATGTGTATACTTCACAGGGAATCATCTTTCCAAATTGTCTGTTCTCGATGTTGACAAAGGGAAATTTGGTAAGATGGAGAAATTGAGGAAATCTTCAGGCTCAGTTTGTGCCATTCTCCGTACAAAGGTTTTCCGGATATGGGAGAAGCCTCTACATGAGTTTCAGTGACATAGCGGCGACATCTTGGATCTGTCATGGTCCATGAAGGGGGTTAGTATTTGGAATCAAGCAAGGTTTTTATTTTTACTTTTTATTTTATTGCTTCCTGAATTTGATGAGTATTGATGCCATTTTCGTTTTTTGGGTACTGGCCTCAGTTTCTGCTGTCATCCTTTGTTGATAAGACGGTTTGTCTATGGCAAGTGGGATGTGACAGATGCCTAAGAGTTTTCTCCCATAATAATTATGGTGAGCCTGCTGATTGTTCATATTAAACTCTAACATCTACTTGTTCAATGCTTTGTTTAATGTTAGTCGATCTATGTTGGTTTATTTCTAACTCTGCTCTCCCATTTTGTTTCAAGTCATTTCACACTGATTTTTATACTGCTATTATTTATGCAGTGACGTGTGTTAATTTTAACCCTGTGGATGGAAATTACTTCATCAGCGGTTCAATTGATGGAAAAGTTCGAATCTCTGAAATTGTTGGTTGTAAGGTTGTTGATTATATTGATACCAGAGAGATAGTCACTGCTGTGTGTTATTGGCCTGATGGAAAGGTATGGCAACTTTTATGGGTTTAGATTCTGCCATGAAACATTTAGCATGATATGCTGAATTAATCAACTTTTGCAGGGAGGAATTGTTGGTACCATGACCGGGAACTGCCGATTTTATGATATCATAGGTATGAATATCTTCCTGGAGCAACCTAACGAATTTATGTTTTTGGTTAATCTCTGCAGCATGTTAATCTTTACAATTCTAGTGTGTGTGTGTGTGTGTGTGAGAGAGAGAGAGAGAGAGAGAACCTGTTTTAACTAGCTAATGAGCTGTAGCTAAACTAGCACTTCATTCTCATATAATAATGGGATGGAGGGTGAGGTCATGGGTTCAAGATTCACTGGGTGTGTGTGTGTGACTTACAAATAACAAAACTGTTGTAATTACAAAGAATTATAATAATTAGTTGGTTAACTGGTATTTACTTTTTGACTACTGACTTCTTGACAGGATGGAATTCTCTTGTCTGCATATTGGCTTGAGGATATGTTCGTATCTGTACTGATTTCTCTAGGTTTTTTTTGGTGTGGTGTGTGTGTGTGTGTGTGTGTGTGTGGTGGGGGGGGGGGGTGGCGCGTGGGGCGCTTAAGTGGTCTTAGTGATCCATGATAGAATTGCTGAACAACAGGAATGGCAGAGTTGATGTTAATTTGAATAGGTGCATTATGGAGTTGCATTGATGGAAACATGTTCACATGTTTATGCGGAAATAAATGGATAATATAACTGGCTGTTGTGATGATTTTAGATACATTTGTTTAACATGGTTTTTGAAATTTTATAAGAGGCTGTCAAATTCCAGGTATCAGCCTCTAATAAATTGGGGCAAGGCTGCTTACCATGACCTCACCCAGACCCCACAAAAAGTGGAAGCTTTATGCACTGGGTACAACCATAGGCTGTCATATTGATTAATCTATATATGGTTTTAGATTTTGTCTTTTATTGCCCATCTATTCTGTAGAGATAGAATAACTTGTTTGACAAGTGTTGAAGACAGAAAATGCCTCATGTTGAGTTTATGATATCATAGTATCTGATGCTCTATTTTATTCTTACATGTTCTATTCACGAAAATTCAAAACCTCAAAACTTTATTGAAGGGTCAAATAAATTTTTATGGATCAACTTTTTTATTTTATAAATTCTTTGCACATTAGATTTTCTAATTCTGATTTAATACAAATATGCTTACATGGTTTATTGCTAACTTATAGTGTTTTGTTTGTTTTAGATAATCATCTGCAACTGGATGCTCAAATATGCTTACAGGGAAAAAAGAAGTCACCAGGCAAGAGGATAACTGGCTTTCAGGTTGTTAAATTATATCCACTATTTTGTTCTATAATTCGTGCTCTTTTTAGTTTTTACTAACTAATTTAGTGGAAAAGACTAACTTAATATGGCTTTACTCTTTAGTTTTCCCAAAGTGACACGAGCAAAGACTAACTTAATATGGTCACTTCTGCTGATTCAGTAATCCGTATTCTTATGGGGGTTGATGTCATATGCAAATTCAAGGGTATGTATTTGTGAATCATAATTCTCATTTTTCTGTTCTGCAATTTAAAAAGGTTCTTTTAGATGCATGGCAAACAATTATTTTTAATAATTTTGCATATGCAGTCTCCATTTGTTAAAATCTACCGGAACTGTTTAATAAATTTTAGGTAAAATTACAATTTTACCCCCCGGGGTTTGTTCCTATCACAATTTAATCTATAAAATTTCAATTGTTACATTTGACCTTCTAAAGCTTGGATTAAAATGAAATCATAGGGTTCCGTCTAAATTAACAGATTTTGCTTCTTGTGGACAAACTTTTTCAATTACAACTTGCCCCCTTGTGGTTTAACCCTATCACAATTTAGTCCCCAAACTATTCAATTGTGACATTTTGGCCCCCTAAAGTTTATTTTAAAATGAAGTCTTTAATGGGTATTTGGATGGAACCCTAACGATTTCGTATAATTCCAAACTGTTAGGGGTCAAATATAGCAATTGAAAATTTGTGGACTAAGATGTGATAGGACCAAATCACAGGAGGCTAAATTGTAATTCCTCTGGTGGGTTCCAGTTAATTCAACTGGTAGTCCTTTGTTGTCAAATAAGGGACTTGGGTTCGAATCTTTCTTACACCAAAATCAATTAGTGTCTTAGTCTAATGATAAAGAGCAATCATCATGGAGCGGACATTATAGGTTCAAATCCTATCGTATCTATCCCAAAAAAATAATTGTAATTCTCCCCAAATTTTATGAAGTTTATGTTCATTTTGTTGTTAATTGTTAACTCTCTGCGTCTTCCATTTTCAGGTCTTAAAAATGCGGGAAGCCAGATGTCTGCGTCTTTTACCTTAGATGGGAAACATATTGTCTCTGCAAGTGACAATTCAAATGTCCACATCTGGAACTATGCAAGCCAGGACAAGGTTTCTTCTCGGGCAAAGACTATTTGGTCTAGTGAGAGTTTCCTGTCCCACAATGCATCAATTGCTATACCTTGGTGTGGCATGCAAGCATTGACTGAAACACTTCTCTCCCCAACATTGAGCGCAGATGTACGGGGTAGTAGTGTCAAAACTGGATCGAAACATCGCAATTTTGATGAGAATTCCGACCAAAAAATGCCTCTATCTTCACCTGATTGTTTCTCTCTAAACCGCGGGTTTTTGTTGGAGTCTTTGCCAAAGGGATCTGCAACCTGGCCTGAGAAGAAACTTTCTGATTCAAGCTTGTTCAGTTCGATATGTAAATCTGAGTACAAATTTTTGAAGAATGCTTGTCAGAGCTTGTTCAGTTCTCCTCACATGTGGGGTCTTGTGGTTGTGACTGCAGGCTGGGATGGGCGGATTAGAACGTACCACAACTATGGGTTACCCATTCATATTTGAAAATATAGGTCTTTCTTTCGGATTTGCAATATGTCATTGCAGATCTGAGTACAAGATTTTGAAGAATCCTTGCCACAGCTCACTTCTCACATCCTTGTGGTCATGACAGCCGGCTGGGATGGACAGATTAGAATGTACCGCAATTATAGATTACCTATTCCTCTTTGAAATCCTTTGTTTGGGAAGATCATCAGACCTTAGTTTCAGTTGTATGGAACTTTAAAGACATTGATTCTCGTTGTAGCAGGATGCAAGGGGTAATACAGGTTTACTTATATGATTCTTTTATTTGTTTAAGACTTGAGGACTGTCAGCTCAAAGTTATGGAGTTTCATGTGCTTATGGTCTCCCATGATGTGTGTTTAAATTGCTAGTATTAGAACCAACATCTATGGGGTTTTCTTTTATGGGCCTGTTAGAGAGCTTGGCTGAAATTTTATTTATGAAAAGTAAGCTTTGTTTGAGATGGGGAGTACCACTCTCAGCTAGTTCAATTTTATTTGTTGTATGATGCCAATGCATAGATAATGGCCTTTCTGTGTAGCTGAAATCTCTTTTGAATTTAATGCCACTTCTTACTTAGTGGGACTAAAGTAGCATATTGCTTGTGTCGAGGTGTCTAGTATAAAGTTTCAGAATCTCTAAAAGGATAACCAAGATTGAACGGTTCACCAATTATGTGGGGAGTAGGGAGTTGGGGTTTGGTGCTGGTGAGCCATCAGCTTCCTTCTTAAGAAGCAGAGTGGATGTCTGAGGTCAGGCCAATGAACCCAATCTGAGTTGCTATACAATTTGGCAAACGCTTATGACATGTAACTATCCCTATTTAACAACAAACAATTGCATGTGCTTTTTTCTATGACCAAGTGGTAATGACAACAATAATGTATGTAAAGGATTAATTATATTGGAGAGATTCATGCACTATAAGAATGTTAGCTCTATTATCAACACCAAAACAGGAGAAACTTCTAACAAATAATTTGAATCTTTAGGACAGTTATAATTTATCCTTGGTGGTTTTATCTTATCACAATTCAATTTACAAAATTTTCGTTTTTATATTTTATCCTTAAAGTTTGGACTAAAAGGAATCTTTAGGATTCAGTTCAAATTAAACGATTTAATTTTAATCCAAATTTTGGAAATCAAAATGTAACAATTGAAAAAAAAATGTGGGACTAAATTATTATTGGTCAAATTACAAATGAGTAATTTGTTTTGTCTAAAAAAAATGCAAAATTTGTTAGTTTGGACTGATTCGTAAGTTATATTTTAATCCAAACTTTAAGGGGTCAAATGTAGTGATTGAAAGTTCATGGAATAAATTATAACAATGCTAAATCTCAATGGAGAAATTGTAATTTTCAAAAAGTTATTATTTTTGGAAACCAAATCACAGGGACCATCTTGTTAGTAGATGTAACAACAAAATATATTGTTATTAACTATTTTTGTGAATATTAAATGGCAGAATGGTCAACATCTTTGCAAACTATTGTTATTAAACTTTCCTAATTCTGCAAGTAAGCATAATTCACATTGACACATTAATATTGTTCACTCATTTGAATTTGATGTTCCCTCTATACGTGTCAATGTTCGTCTCACAAAATAAAAATAAAAACCTTTTGTAGCTAATATGGTTGAGTTAATTAATAAAAATAATGATGAAGATAAGCTGGGTTCGAAGTGGTCTTAGATAGATGAGAAAATGCAGTGATAACGAAGCCTACGGAATGAAATATTTGCCTAATATTAAAAGGCAAAACTGCTTTTGATCTAGGAATTATACTAATCGCAGCATTATAGTTACCATCCACAATAGTGAAGTTAAAAATTTAGCTATTTAGCACTACAAAATGTTACTTTATTTATTTTACCAACTCACTTTTCAAAACATCCAGTAGCAGTGGATCTATTTTAGCTTTCAACACAATAAAATAATATATCCATTATAATAAACAACAATCATAACCATCGCAACCGCTACTGCTGCCACTATCGCCACTCCCACCGCCCTTGCCGCTGCCACCGACTCTTCCACCAATGCCGCCGCCACATAATAGCAAATAATTGTTTAGTGTTAACAAGTGATTTTTTTAACCCTAAATTATATTTATACACTTTTTTTTTTTTACTAAAACAATTTCTCAATCATTATGATAGCAAATAATCATCTAGTGTAATAATAATATTTTGTTTTAACCCCCAAATCTATATATATATATATATATATATATATATATATAAAACCGAAACCTTTGAAACTCCCACAATTTTCCACATCATCATTTTAATTTAAAAAAATTTTAAATTAAAAGATTTCCACATCATCATTTTAATTTAAAAAAATTTTAAATTAAAAGAGAGTCCTAACAGGAGTCTTTTATCTATATATATATATATATATATATAAGACAAAATCTTTGAAAACCCTAAAGCAATCTCCTCTGTCAGTCTCCACTAAAAGAGAAAACCCTAAACTTCAATTTCTTTGGTACGCTTGCTATTACTTTTTCTCTTTTTTGTGAATAAGTTTTTTAATTTTAATTAAAAGATTTCCACATCATCATTTTAATTTTAAAAAAAATTAAATTAAAAGAGAGTCCTAACAGGAGTCTTATATATATATATATATATATATATATATAAGAGACAAAATTTTTGAAAACCCTAAAGCAATCTCCTCTGTCAGTCTCCACTAATAGAGAAAACCCTAAATTTCAATTTCTTTGGTACGCTTGCTATTGCTTTTTCTCTTTTTTGTGAATAAGGTTTTTTTTGCTTTTATTTTGTGTCTGGTGGAGGTGATCTTGCGGCTGTTTGTTCTTCCAGGCCCCATGAGATTTTACATGACTTTCATTGGCGATGGAGTGGTACTTTACAATATATAGTATAACTACAAGTATTATGGTAAGTTTGCTAACTTTTTGTGTGGTTCAGATGCTATATTCTATATTATTTTAGATTATATAACCTTAAGCTTTACCTTATGGAGACGTATGTTAGGTTGTCTCACATCAGAAGTAGCTTATTGCATTTGTTGTAAAAGTTTTCAATTCCTTTTGTGTGGATATTTTTTCACAACTGTGGAGTAAGGTATATGCACTATATGTTATCTTATGTTTTCTCTTATGGTGTCATGCTTCTTTGTTTATTAATTAAAGATTATGTTAGAAGCCTATATTATTTGCACCTTCAAAGTGTTTGACAATGTTTGAACCAAATTTTTCATCAATTAGAAAGAATTGGATAAAAAAAATTTAGAAAAGCTTTCCATCCTTACTGAAATTGTCTCGCAATAATGACTTTTTGTTTTTGTTTTGTTTTTATAATTTGTAGGTTTTGAATCTTTTGATTTTAAATTTTATTGTCTTTTGAAAGTTTGACCATCTAAATTTTTGGGTTCAATTTTTTGCAATATTTGAAACAGTTTAGCAAATTTCAACTGTTATAACTATGGATTATTCTCTTGAAGGTAACCTATCTTTCTCTTATATTTTCTCTATTTGGTAGTCATATATATATATATATAAATATATATATATATATATATATAAATATATATATATATATATTTTTTCCTTTCGGACGTTTTAACATTAGAATTTTTTAGTTATTTTTTTTTCAATATCTAAATTTGTTAGCTAGATTTGTTGCAACCCATTGCATGTTCAAGCAATGGCTTATTCATCAAATTGTAACTCAAAAAAATAGGAACAATTCACACAATAGTATAGTTTCATAATCAATTTAAAATTTTATAAAATTATTTTAGTCTATTATAAATAGGTAAGATCCCGTGCGTTGCACGGGTTTCCGACTAGTTATATATATACAAATTTATCTTTTTTCTTTTTTTTTTTTAGTGAGAAACAAACATAGACAAAGGAGAGGAAAAATGATTATAACACAAAGTGAGCATTTGGATTCAACTTAATCCAGCTTTTTCACTGTAGCATTTACGTTTTGCTGAAGCTGGGACCCACACGCACACTAAAATTGCGTTTTCGTTTTTTTTTTTTTTTTTTCCAGTCGCACTATTTGACCAAGTCAACCATGAACAGTGCACAGTGCACTGTTCACGGGTCCCACAAATTCCACTTTTCAGCCACTTTTTCATTAAAAATGATTTCCACGGCACTATTCACATATTTAAAAATTATTTCGCTATAGTGTTTTCAGTTTCAGCAAAAATAAACTCAATCCAAACGGACCCAAAAGCACACCACAACTCCTCCACTCAAAAGCCATGATAATTGAGTTGAGTATATTTTTTTTAATTTAAAAAAGTCTAAAACGCCATAGTTTAAAAAATAAAGAAAGCTAGGCACGAGTTCATTAAATGGTTTAAAAATAAATGTTTAAAACTACACAGTATTATTAAAGTATATTATATTATAGGGTAAACTACATAATTAGTCCTTATCCTTTACATCATATTTCAATTTGGTCACTTGTCTTTCAATTGTGTCAATTTAGTCTCTAACCTTTTGGAATCGTGTCAATTTGGTCCTTGTTGTTATGTTTTGGATGGAAATATCTAATGTGTATAACAGTATAATTAAAAAATAGTTTTTCTATCACATAAACTGCCAAGAATACAGCCATGTCATACTTATAAAAAAAAAAAAAAAAAAAAAAAATGACCCCCTCATGTGTTTGTATTTAAAGGCCAGGCGATTGACTTTAGATACTAAAACTCAGTTTGTCAGTTACAGCCATTGTATAATGACTATGCACAATATATATATATATATATATATACATACATATATATATATATATATATATTAATGGACTTGGTCAGATCTATTGGTAATACAAGCAAATCATTTCCTTTCACTCCATATTTCTTGATTTCCTCTTATTTGCTCATAGTAGTTAGTCACATTACCTTCTAGAACTTTCACAACTATTTGGTCACTTCTACGTGATCCACTACTGCCACTCCTTTCGAGCTCTCATCAATAATGATACCTGCAACTTCATATTGAATGAGAGAGTTAGGGATTAATGGCGTGAGAGTGAGGGAGAGAGGGCCTGACGAGATAGAGTGAGAGTTAGGGATTTAATTTTTTCCCCTAATCTAACTCACGTGAGAGGAATTTTGTTCTTAATTTTTTTTAAGTATGACATGGTTGTATTGTTGGCCGTTGACGTGATAGAAAAATTATTTTTTAATTATATCGTTAGACACGTTAGATATTTCCATCCAAGACACAACGGCAAGGACCAAATTGACATGACTCCAAAAGTTTAGGGACTAAATTGACACAATTGATAGGTTAGGGACTAAATTGAAATATAGTGTAAAGGATAGGCACCAATTATGTAATTTACCCTATATTATAATATAATATAAATCCTGGCACTATGTCTTCTTCTTCAAAATCAAGTTGCAAATGTTTCTATCAAAAAGAAAAAAAATAAAGAAAACCAGGCAGTAAATGTGAATCATTCAATCATGTAAAACACACACACACACACGAAAAAGGATTATCGACACCATACCTGAAAGCTTCGGTGGAGCCTTTCATCAGTTAGATCGGCGCGGCTCCGGCCGGTTTTTTCGGTGTCAGTTTGTTCTTAAACAACCCTAAGTTTGAGAGAGTCGTTTGAGGAAGTTGAGAGTGAGTTTGAGGGAGTTGTGTTTTTTCTTCAAAGTTTTGCATGAGAATAAAAGAATAGAAAAAAAAACAAACAAACAAATTTTATTTTAAACGGATGGAGAATATAAAATGAATTTTTTTTTAGCTCTCAACTATAGTGCACAGCCTTATATAGTTGTGCACTGTAGCAATGAAGATAAAAATTTTACCTTTAACTCCACCATTATAACACTTTTTTTTATATGTAGTGGTACTAAAAATAGCTTTTTAACTTTGCTCTATACCCAAAAGTAAAAATAAAGGGTCTAGTTTCTAGCCTAGCGATTATGGGAAACAATCTAATAAAGGGTGTCACCTTTACCTTCAAATGGAAAATTGTACCATAGGGATGATAAGGACTTAACATGTGTCAAACTTGTGGCCCATAGAGATGCACCAAGGACCTTCCAAAATGCTTTGCATCAATGGGCTTCATGTGGCACTTATAGAGCCTATCATAGAGAAATAGCAACTATGTTTTATGTTAGCTACTAACCTTCTTGTGCCGGATCACCTAAGAATTTCCCAAAATTTTTATTAAAGCAATTGTTACCAAAAGGGTAGATTTGGAGTCTGATTCCATCAGGAAAAAATGAAGAAGAAATTCTTTGGAGTTTGGACTAAGAAGTAAGAACACCATAAAATAATTATAAAAAAAAAAAGGTCTAGAAACACAATATTTACAATTATCGAGGTGACAAGTTAGTATTAGTAGGTAAAAATATTATGTTGGTAGCAAACTTAAATGAGAACCAATAAGCTTTACTGTTGTGAAAATTGTTATCTGTAGTTGCTCCCATAAAATAGTAACAAAAAGAGGGGGGAAAAAAGGAGGGGAGGTTTTTTTTGCTAAAAAAATATTTTTATTAAAAGAACAAACTAAGATACAGAGAAAGAATCCTCCAACAAAACATTCACAACTACAAGAGGAGTACTAGAGTGTAAATGTATTTTCGAGTGTAAAATAATTTAAGGGGAAAATATTTTCCGATAAGGAAAATGCTTTCAATGTGTTTGGTTGCGCCATGGAAAATAGGATAGAAAACGATTTCCAGTGTTTGGCTGCTTTGGAAATAGTTTTACTGTATTCATTTTCCCATGTTTGGTTTGTTCAAAAATTTCACGGAAAATATGAAATGAACAACAAAGAAACACCTGCATTCCTGTACCAATCTACACAAAAATGAAGTACACATCCACTTCAACATCAACAAAGAGCATCCAATAAATAGTTTCATAATATTCATATGAAAAGGCACATAATGTACTTTCACCATTGGCATTACACCTCCATGGTCTACAAAAATGATACTTACAAGTGGTATCAGAATAGTACACATGTGCCTTACATGCTTACACTGAACATACATAACTTGAGCAATTGAATCATCCCAAGCATACAAAAGACTACATCCTACAATCAACGTACGTAACTGTTATCCCTTAGAGCATAACAGTCCACAAAATATACGTACCATCATCGTATGTCCAAAGTTAGAAATACATACATAGCCTGCTTACAGATAATACAATACTGTTACATATATGGTACAATCAGAGGTGAATACTAGTACTACGACATATTACCAAATCCAAAAACTACCATCACAGTCAACACCAAACAGATAAGCCAGAGTCGAGTAAAAAAATAACTATCCATCCAAAACTTCCTCAACTTAGCATTCTTAGCTAGAAATCCCCTAGTTGCCTTCTTATTTTCACACAGATGATCAAAGTCAGTTACGAGCATATCTTAACTATACCTATCCGATGCCATGGCCATCACCTCAGAGTAAAGACTAGTGTAATTAACAGGCTTCCAGTTGATTTCTTTTAAGGCCACAACAATTTTCTTAAGTTGATCAAACAGATTAGTGAGAACACTATCATCACTGGGAGGTGCACGGCCTCTCTTGTGGGACTTTGAAACCGTGGACCCGATGGTGAATGATTCTACCACATTCTTCCCCATATCCACCACACCCTCCTCGCCATTGTCAGCCACAATCTCAGTGTCATCACCATTTTCTTATTGTGTGTCAAGATCAACGTATGACTTAACAAAGCTACCTATTGCCATATCCTTACCCACTACAATGGCCAACTCATCGTACATCTCTATCCTCTTGTTCAAAAACTCGACATGCTTACAATGCGCCTGTAAGAGAGAAAGGAACGTATAATAAAATTCAATATTCACTTCAATAATCAAAATTGACTCATAAGATGCCATATTCACTCATAACATCAATATTTACTAACATAACTCAGTACACATCGTAGGAGCATCAAAAGAAGGCTATATTAACAAAATATTGTTGGAAGCCATACCATAACTTCCTCCTGATATGTCTTGGCATCACATGTGATCATCTTGAGGTTGTCATCCCATCCAAATCCACTCTTCTTCTGAAGAGTCTGGATGGTACTCCACATAGTCCTTAACGTATGCAACCGGTTCTCCACAAATGAGGGGTAGCACTCAACCCCAAACTGAGTAGATATGGCCTTGACTACAGTGGCAAAGGAGCTTGCCTTGAAAGTGTTTGAGGGCTTGTTGCTCTTCATAGACTCTTTGGCAAGTAGGGTAAGCATGGTGGTGTGCATTGGAGGTAACCACCTGAATTGCTTAGTGCCCACCTTCTCCTTCTCTTTCGACATTGCTACATATAAAAATTGTACAGTGAGAGTAGCATTTAATAATTAGCGTGCATATGAATAACAAAACAAACACGCATTAACATCAATGAACCTACAAATGTGCACAAAAATCAAAACAACTATTGGAAATAATAATTTAATATTGAAAATAATTATCCTTACACCACCGCAAGTCTATAGTAAATACATTGTCCTTACACAACAAATAGTTATAATTCATATCAGTGTCATCAATTATAGAAAAAAACATTACGTATTACAACTATAGAACTTTGAATCACATATATTTAAAATACTACTCTCCACTCCTGATATAATCAAACCACATGGCTTGGCATATCTTATCTCTCTTAGCATTCCACACTCTACTCTCTTCAGTGGAGTCCCGACGTAAACGTGTTTCCGGTTCTCCACCACTAGCCTCTACTTGGTTCATTACAACTTCCATAATATAGTCAGTAGGATCAACCCCCATAATGTGATTATGAATCACACAACATGCTAACACTACTTCCACTTAGGTTTCAAAAGACCAAAATGGTTCTACATCCAAGACTCGAAAATGTTTCTTCAATACTCTAAACCCTCGCTCAATAGTAGTTCTCAAGGATGAGTGACAGAGGTTGAACAATTCATGTACATTCTCAAGAGGACGATCACTAAACTCTTTCAAGTAATATCAAACACTTCGATAAGGTGACAAAATTCTATTTTTATTACCATACCCAGCATCACCAAGATAATATTTACCTACATATATTGCAAAATAAACTAAAATCACTAGTATTCTTTAGTAAAACGAACAAAATTGATTAAAACTAAAACCCATAAGGTGAAATAATCCTATAATACCTTCGGGAATTGAAAATCACCCTAGTCTAGCGAATGCATCATTTAACACACGCGAATCATGTGCACTGCCTTCCCATCTAGCCAATACGTAAGTGAACTTTAAGTCAAAACTAATGGCAGCTAACACATTTTGAGTGGTTCCATCTTTGAGACCACGAAACCTTCCTTGTATTTCAAGTGGGACAAATGCATGAACATGTGTGCCATTTATTCCTCCAACACAATCCTAATTTTCGACAAATATAATGATTTAAAAAATACACAAAATCTTCACAATTACAAAAATACACAAAAGTTACAATATTTACCTTAAAATATGGGTAGAATCTTCTACTATCCCTTATCTCTCGGGGTGTATCTTCGCTAGGCAGTCTTATTAGAGCTCTATATAATTTTAGAATCCCCCTAAGGATGACCCTAAAATATCTATGAACAGTTTCAGTTAATCTATGGAACCGACTACCAATTACACAAAACCTCACATTATGACCAATTATGTTTAAGAAAATTAGCACTTGCTTCCTAACGGACATGTTCACAGTCGGCCGTATGTGCTCCCCCTGAGTGAGGATGTCACATAATTGTTGGAAAGCTATAGGCTTTCCATGCAGAATACTATTTATGTAATGCTCTCTTTCGGCTACATGATTAACACAAGGTGCCCTACGTAGTTGATTACGCTGCAATTTCCTTAACAATGCAACCCCCACAAGGAGGACAAATGCAGCTGAGGCAAGAATTGCTGCTTTGGTTTTTTTCTTCATCTAAAAAATAACAAACATTGTGCTATAAGATGTACATAGACAAGCATGCTATTAAGACATTACACATTGTATACAATAGCACAATGACAAAACAGCAAGCACACCCTGTCAACCAACACAATGACCTAATCTCTAACATAATTAGTATATATAGCCATGCAATGTGTTTTGTTAAACCATCTAGATTCACAAGAACAACCTAATCTCTAACACAATTAGTATATACAGCCATGCAATGTGTTTTGTTAAACCATCTAGATTCATAATAAACAATGCTAAATTTTGCACTACCAAAAAATTTCACAAGCTGCCATATACTTTCACAAGCTACCAGATTCACAAGAACAATGCTAAATTATGCGCGTCTATTTATACAAATAAATATATAAATAACTATATATATATATCTTGGATTTCGTACAGGGATGGGGAATGGTGGGTTTGTCGGAGTGGGATAGATGGGGTGTGGTGGGTTTGAGGAATGGGTTTTGGAAATTTCAGGGATGGGTGTGGTGGGATGCTCAAATCGGTGTGAGTAGCTGTAGTGGGTAGATCGGGTTTGGGCATTGCTCGATCTAGTCTTGCTTCATCGGAGTTGGGTATTGTGCAAGATGGAGGGGACGATGACAAGGATGGGTTTGAGCAAGAAAAGAAAGGAAGGAAGAGGTAAATACCACTCACCGTCGTGTGGAGGGGATGAGGATGGCGATCTGATCGGCAAGGATGTGCTTGGGTTGTCTTCAGGTGAAGTGTCTAAGGCTGTGTTTGATCTCTCTCTCACTTTCTCTCTTTAGGTGTGTAGTCCAAAAATAGAGTGAAGGTAAAATAATTGTGTAAAAGGTTTTACGGGTCAGCTGGGGGTATTTTACAGTCAAGGGAAAATGAAATTCAGTTTGACCTTATTTGCATGCATGTGCACCCAAACACACATGATGGTGTAAAATAATTTCCCAATTCTATTCTCCATTGAAACAAACGCACCCTTAGAACCCAAAAAAATCCAAAAACTCTATTACAAAGAGACCATTGTCCAAGTTCATGAGCAGTTTTGTTGGCCCCCCTAGGAACCCAACTAAAAGAAAATGAATGAACAAAATGCACTAAGGCCTTCTTTTCTAACAAAATATTACTAATATGGCAAGGAATAGAAGCACAAGAGGCAGAGAGGCCTTGAATACAAGTTTGGTAGTCACTTTCAATAACTACATTAACAAGATTGTATTTCATAGCAATGGAAGTTGCCCATTGTAACGCTTCTGCCTTGGCTTGGATAGGGATGGTGTTCACTTTAGAAGAAAAAGCAAACACCAGATTCCCTCTCCAATCCCTAGCTATCAATGCAACAACTGAATCTTCCGAACTTATTGTTGCATCACAATTGAATAATATTGCACAACTACTAGCAACTGCACTTCTGTAAAATATTTATTTTCCCCTAATTTCACTTTTTTAGTCATAACATTTTAAAATAATTTGTTTCCAAAAAGTATAAAAATAAGTTAGAGTGTGTTTAGACGCGCTTTATTGATTATTTATTTATTGAAAACACGATAGAGCAAAGATAGAGGAGGGATTTTTTTTTTCCTGTCAAAATAAGCTCAAAAGTTTTTTTTTTTTTTTTTTTTTTTTTAAGGACATTTTTTGCGTTTGCCAAATGCACTCCAACTATCATTTTTTCAAAGGGATTATGGGTTTCCTATTTACTTAGAAGAAGTGTCTTAAAAAATTTAAATTGAGAAGGAAAAAAATGACATTTAAATTAAAGGGGAAGAAAACATTTATGATTTAGCTCCACTATGATACATCGATCATGTATTATTGATATAGATTGATGGCATAATAAAATTTTGTAATTCCCTAGATTTCAGTCATTATGTCTAACAAGGAGGTTTATCAAAGATAACGCAAAGAATACAAATTTTTTGTCTCATTTTTTGTGTTTCACTTTATTTTTTTATCAATTACAACTTGTCACGTACTTTGGAAGGAGGTGGAACATAAAATATATTTGTATTTGGAAGCAGGGAAAAAAAGTAACTAGTAAGACATTTTTTCCCAAAAAAAAAAACTAACAAGCTAATCAATTATTTTAAATTAAAAAAAAATTGTGGAAATATTATGAAATCATTTATGGTCCAGTAGTCCAACATAGTGGAAGATTTTGTTTAATTCCAATGGCCAAATATGATAAGGAATGGATTGGTTGGGAATTGTTTGAATTGTCACGTAGCACAATTATATTCCTATTATAATTATTTATTTAGCGTGATTGTCACGTAGCATGATTTTATTTAGTATTTTTGGCTGCTTCTGGCGCTTTTGAAAAAAATGCCAAGCTTACCAGCATGAGATTGAGAAGGCTGAAATTTGGTATACAAGATGGATACTTTGAAGCAAATCCGATTGTGAAAACTGATACAAGCATGAATATGGGTTCAGTGGGCACCACCAATCAAGCCCTTCAACATTTATGATGTGCTACTTAAATGATGAAAGGTTGAAAAATAAAGTAAAGGGGTGCATTAAAATGTACCAAAGGACAAAGCTTGAAGAATAAATATGGTTCTCACTGTCAAAAGTATGTGGTTAAATAATTAAATTTATCATATTTCGATAGTTTAAATATTTGGAAGAATTGGTAATTTAACATGGTATCAGAGTATGAGATTCTGAGTTTGATCTTTATTTCCTCCACTCTATCTCATTTAAATTCCCACTTGTTAGGCCTCACCTATGAAAATGTAGTTTTGACCCTTACGCAAGGGGAAGTATTAGAAATATGTGGTTAAATAATTAAATTTACTATATTCCAATAGTTTAAACTTTTGAGAGAATCGATAATTTAAACTCACAATTCCTAGGACCTGGTTTCTAGGTACAATGAGCCTGTGTAAGGGACTTTAAGACCAATGTAGTTCATAACTTAGTTTGGTTATGTAAAAGCACAATCTAGTTAAATCATTATCTCTTAGAATATTCTAAAAGATAACAATTTATTTATATTAAGAGTATTGTAACTCAACTAGCACTTCTTAAAAACATTTAGGATTTAATGAGAATTTATCACTTTTAGAAATGAAAACAAAACATTCTTCTCTATAGGAATTATGGTTTTTAACAATCGAATTTGTCACTCTATTGTTTGGTTATGTAAAAGTACAATATAGATCTTTATTCCTTAGAATGGATAATTAAATAAACTTTGTAAATTTCATATAACTCAATTGATATTTTTTGGTGTTTCTAACAAAGACCTTTAGAGTTTGAATTCCCTTCTCCTGTTGTAACTATCAAATTTATCCCCTTAAAAAAAAGAAAAAGATAATTAAAACTCAAAAAAAAATCCTAAGAACATAAATTTTTTCAAATCTTGCTAAGAGAGCAAGTTATGATTGGTAACTTATTCACATGTAGGGCTAATAGTTTTCAATATCACTTTTATAAGAACCGAATCAGTAACGCCATTCGTTTTATGCATTAATCAGAAGATGTTATCCTAGAAATTGTAAAAAATTTGTATCCCTAAATTTATTATACTTGAAAAACAACCACCTATCAAACTTGATTGTCTTCAATAGTTTCTAGTGCAAACCACTTTGTTAGGACATATGTGTTTCACATGTTAAGAACATATGTCATGATTTTATGTAATTGGCTTATCATTTGACAAAACGCACTTTACTTGTATTTGGGTAGATTTAGGATGTGTTTAAATACTTCAAGAAACCATGTTTCAAGATCAAGTGTTGAAGCCTTCAAGTATGTCCAAGAAAACAAGTTGATAGTGCAAATTCATTAAAACTCGACAGCTGGCTCGACAGTTGTATCTATCGAGCTTAAGAAAGCTGTTCTAGATTCAGTATGCTTGACAGCTGCTCGATACCTTCTATCTGTCGAGGTTTAAGAATTTTAGAATTCTAATATGATTTTTTTGGGATCCGTGAATATGTATTTGGGTCTTCTTTTCTCCTAACCCTAGACATATAAAAGGATTGTTTTAAGGGCAGTCAAATAGATCACAAGTTGCACAAGCATTGAGTAAACTCTGTTCAAGCAGATAGTGACCAGAGACGAAGTTCTTGCCCTAGCTCATCTCTTTCTCTTGAAGAAGTTGCTATGTATGTGCACCGTAGGGTTTTGTGACCAAGCATCTTCTTGATCTTCATCGTGTGTGATAGACCACAAACTGAATGACCCCTTGTAATAGAAATTAATTAATTAATTAGTCAAGTTATTAATTAATCAATTTATCATGCAAACGTATGGTAGCACAAACAAATCACCAATAAACTAAATATGTAGCAGAAAATAAATAACACGGTGATTTGTTTACGAATGGGGAAAACCTAACGACAAAAACCCCACCGGGTAATTTTCAGGTCACCACTCCCGAAACTCCATTATTATCACAACAAGCGGTTACAAGAAAGGAATCCAAGTACCTTATCAACCTACAATTGAACCCTTACACCAATACTCAATTGGACTTGTTCTGTAGTGACAGTTCCCCTTTCGATACACGACTCCCAAGTACGTGACTAACCAATTGCGCGAATCCCAGTACGTGACTTCAATCACCAACTAAGAAGGTTGTTGGTTGCAAAGTTCTTCAGTTCATCCACACGATGAATATCAAGAAGATGCTTGGTCATAAAACCCTATGGTGCACATACATAGCAACTTCTTCAAGAGAAAGAGATGAACTAGGGCAAGAACTTTGTCTCCGATCACAATTTGCTTGAACAGAGTTTGCTCAAAGTTTGTACAACTTGTGAACTCTTTGACGGCCCTTAAACTGATCTTTTTATATGTCTAGGGTTAGGAGAAAAGAAAGCCCAAAGACACATTCACGGATCCCAAAAAATTCATATTGAAATTCTGAAAATCTTAAATCTCGACAGATAGCAGGTGTCGAGCAGCTGTCGATCCCAGTACGCGACTTCAATCACCAACTAAGAAGGTCGTTGGTTGTAAAGTTCTTCAGTTCATCCACACGATAAAGATCAAGAAGATGCTTGGTCACAAAACCCTACGGTGCACATACATAGCAACTTCTTCAAGAGAAAGAGATGAACTAGGGCAAGAACTTTGTCTCCAGTCACAATTTGCTTGAACAGAGTTTGCTCAAAGTTTGTGCAACTTGTGAACTCTTTGATAGCCCTTAAACTGATCTATTTATATGTTTAGGGTTAGGAGAAAAGAAAACCCAAAGACACATTCATGGATCCCAAGAAAATCATATTGGAATTCTGAAAATCTTAAATCTCGACAGATAGCAGGTGTCGAGCAGCTGTCGAGCACACTGAATGTAGAACAGCTTCCTTAAGCTCGATAGATGCGGTTGTTGAGACAGTTGTCGAGCTTTAATGATTTTGCACTCTGAACTTGTTTTCTTGAACAAACTTGAAGGTTTCAATACTTGATCTTGAAACAAGGTTTCTTGAAGTATTTAAAGATATCCTAAATCTACCCAAATACAAATAAAGTGTGTTTTGTCAAATGATAAACCAATTACATAAAATCATGAAATATGTTCTTAACATGTGAAACACATATGTCCTAACAATCTCCCCCTTTGGCAATCCATGATAAAACCACAACAAACAAATGAACATATGAGAGTAGTCATAAATCACTCAACTTATATTCACTTGTTGAATACGATAAAATCTATCATAATACAAACTCTTGAAAAACTTTGCAAGAAGAAAGTTTATGGCAAGTAGACTTTGACAACCTGTATTTCTGAAATACTTTAAACAAAACTCATCAAGGCATCTTTGTGTAAAATAGAAATAATAGATTGCATACAAATATAAAAAACATGTGTAAAAAGGCAGAAAAGAAACAACACATGAAGGGATAGGTGAAAGAAAAACATACATCAATATAAAGAGAGAGATAAGTACAATGTATGTCTATAAATGGTCATAAGACCTTATGTACAAGAGTAATGTATCTAAAAAGAAAGAAAAGAAAAGATACATAATATCCTCACTACATCCCTCAAAATGTATCAACACTCCCCCTAATAAAATGGTCCTATACTAACTCTCCCTTTAAGATAGACTACTCTCATACCAAAACTAGTCTCCATTTTTGTCATGAATAACAAAGGGTAAGAGTGTCAATTAGACATCTCATTGGTAGAGCTAGCATCTCCATCAGCAACATCCAAAGCATCATTGTCATCACCATCATCATCATCCTCATCCTCAGAATCAGAAGCCACGGGAGAAGGTGGTGAAGGAGTAGCCTCAAGAGCAAAACCACCCATGGACGCCTGTCGTCGTGCAATACGACCGACAGGAACGTTCACCTGATACAACTCCGTAGAGAGTGTATCTAGGCGAGCATCCATGCGCTGCAGCTGCACCATGATGTCTCCTAAAGACACATCACCCGAAGAAGAAGGAGGAGCTGATGTGGATGGAGCAGAACAAGATGGAGTTGAATGGGAGGAAAGAGCTGTTGAATCTGACTGCCATGACCGAAGCTGGGCCTCGCTACGTTTAATGGTAGCGTAATCTATGGCACACATGACTGTAAAATGGTTGGAAGAGGGAAAAGGAACGAAAAAATGGCGTAAGATCCTCGTGATAGCGGAAGGAAAGATGAGCTTATCACGGGACGCCGAATCTAGATGAACATCTATAATAGACAAAATGAAATGAGAATGAAAGTCTATGGTAAGATGCTCAAGAAGCGATAACAAAAATCGAGCACGAGACTCTGTGATGGAGTTATAGTGAGAGAGGGGATGCAAAACAAAAGTCATCACTATGTTCATGAATCTAGGACCTTTAGCAAAAGGTCGACATGGTGTAAACAGACGCTCACACCAAGCAGTAAGGCGCTCACAGAAAGCAGACATAAGCTCATCCCTAGACACAGTCCTCAGACGCTCACAACTAGGATAGTCAGGAAACTCTATCCTAGGGACCCGAAGCACATCCGCAACAAGTTGCGGTGTGATAGGAATGTGCGTACCTCGAACGCGAGTGAAGAAAAGAGGTACTGATCAATCAATCCTGTGCATGTTAGAGTAGAACTCCTGGATAAGCACGAGAGGACAGGTGACTGGGACGTCACACAGTGACTCCCATCCCCTACTGTGAATGACAGAGGGAAGGTCGGTGTCGGCAAAGTCCGTCAAAATGACTTGGCATTCCAAATGAATGCCTCGTCTAGAAAAGTTCTCCGAAAATGCCTTAAAGGCATCATCATCACGGAACCGGATATGAGATAGAGTAGGATCAGACGATGAAGAAGCACCGGAATGAAGAGGATTCCGGGCTGGAGTGGATTTACGCTTAGGTGCCATAGACACGACTAACGTAAACTAACAGAGAGTTAGAGAAAGAATGACAATCAGAAAAGTCCCAAGCAGTTTCAAATATATCAAGTATATTGAAAAGAAGTACGTATGCATGGGAAATGCATGAACATGTGACATGCAAAAGAAAATGCATCATGGGCTCAGCCCAATCCAAACCTATCAGCACACAAACATATAGCACACATCTAAATGCATGACAATATCATTATAATACTAATGTGATGCAATGTATGAGGTTTTAAACTCATTTAAGTGAAAACCTATCCCAAAATTTCAATGAAAGCTCATCAATTTTGAAAAACCCCAAAATTTTCAAAAACCCCAAAACCTAGGTTTCAAAACATGAAATGCATGAATGAGAAAAGATTAGAAGCTTACCAAGTAAAGAGAAACTTGAAAAAGCTTGAAGAATCCTTGAGGAACAAGTTTGGAGTGAGATGAGAGTGTTTTGGGGGAGAAAACAGAATAGTATCGAGAGAGAGATCGAAGAAAATGATTTTCGGATCGCGCAGCGGCCTTATATAGAGTAGCCAGTAAATCTCGATAGATGTAGGTATCGAGAGGTATCGAAGGATCTGTTGAGGAGGTGTCGAGAAAATGCTCGTTGACAGCTAAGGTGTCGAGAAGGTATCGAGGAACAACACATCAGAATCAAGAACAGAAGCTCGATCGATCCACCAGGTGTCGAGAAGCTATCGAGGATACAGACCCAATCTCGATCGATCCACCAGGTATCGAGGTGCAGGCGAGATTGCAATAAGAAAAAGCTTAGGAAGCTCGACAGATAGCTAGCTATCGAGGAGGTGTTGAGCCAGTTTTTAAAAGCAGTTTTTCGAGATGTGAAAAACACAAACATGAATGCAATCCAACATGCAACTCAACCAACGATCCAATCAACATATTAAGCTTTCAAAATCATCTCTCAAATAAAATTTAAGCACATGGATTTTCAAAAACACATACACACACTAAACAAGTCTAACCAATTTTATACTTAAAAAACAAGTCAAGACAATTTAGTGAGCATACATTAATACATATAAAACCTCGTGATGGCCAAATCACATTGTACCTGCACATGTATCAAGAATAGCAAAGAATATTGCGTGTTGTGTGTGAAAAATATTACAAGATTGCATAAGTGTATGCATGTTATGACGATTTGAGATATGAAAAAATCTCTTTAACTCACACACAATCATAACTGCTTGATGGAGACTATCACCTTTGAGGTGCATCCTATAACTCCCACATCTCCTGGAATACACGCTTGCAATCATATTTAAAGCATTTTTGATCTTTTTGCTTTTGATTTTTCTTTGCATATTTTTCTTTTAAGCATATCATGCATGGGTATATTAGAGAGAGAAAAGAAATACCCAATGATATTTGACATTCTAATTTTGCTATGCCTAAGCACACAAATGTCATTGACACTGCACTTTTGCTATGCCCAAGCATATAGGTGTCATATTATGATTGGCGGGTAACAGTGGTGAGATGGTTATTTATGCCTTTCTCTCAGGATTTTTTAGTCCTTCCC
This sequence comes from Quercus lobata, assembly GCF_001633185.2. Taxonomy (NCBI): domain Eukaryota; kingdom Viridiplantae; phylum Streptophyta; class Magnoliopsida; order Fagales; family Fagaceae; genus Quercus; species Quercus lobata. The sequence goes on along the minus strand of NC_044905.1, from coordinate 28,487,932 downwards.
GTCAAAAAGAGTGATATGAGTGTTAAGTTTAAGAGACAACTTAATCATACTCATCACAAACATGAGCCACAAAGCTCACTTGCTTAGTTGTGCATAGAGATGCTCATCTAAGCTACAAATGATACAAAGTTTAGAAGACTTTATTTCAATGGTCATCCAAGGTACACAAGTACCAAAGTACACAAAACACACATTGTTTTTGTATTTTTCTAATTTTTTCAATTTTTATTTTTATTTTTATATGAAAAACAAAACAAGCAAAAACTGAAAAATAACCAAACAAAAACATGTTAAACAACCAAAGCATAAAAACTAGACTGACTTAAAACATGAAATCAAAACACCTAAGTAATGCACACACAAAAACAAGAAGAAAGAGAGAAAAGTGACAGAATCACTTGAAGCCATTTTCCTTCCACACCTTGGAAGAACCTTTCCGTCTAGCGAACCTTTCCGTCTAGCAAACCCTTGAACCGGCGGTGAAGGGGAAGAATTAAAACCGTTCAAGTTTGAAAGGAACATGAGGGCTTTAAGAAGATCTCCAAGGGGAGCAAGAGAGGATTGAAGCTAATTCTGGTTCCCAGATGCTATCATGCCGTTGCTCTGTTGAGTGGCAAGCCACTTGTAGCAATTTGGTTGAGTATGACCGGCAACTTCACAATGATGACAGAGATGCTACTTCTTTTGTTTAGGCTTTGGAGAGTTAGCCTTCTTAGCCTTAGGGTTTTTAACATCTTTCTTCTCAAGCTTAGGGGGTGCTCCTAAGATAGATTTACCCTTATCTATGTTCTCACTAACTAATTCAGTTTTAATCTCATTGTTCTCAGTTTTAACATTATTAGCAGGAGGAACAAAAACAGTAATACTAGAAGAAGAAGTATTAGAGGAAGAAAGACCATACCCTAAGCCTGTTCGATCTGAAGCAGATTTCTAAATGCTTAGCATCTCATCTAGCTTAGCGCTTGAAGTCCTTTCCAGTTAAGCTCTAACTTGACATAGCTCTGCTTCAAGCTTCTTGGTCTTCTCAGCCATGAAATTGTTCTCAAACCTCAGCGTCCCAATAGTCTGATTAGCCTCATCAAACTTTGTGGAAAGCTCCTCATGGTCAAGTTCCACATCACTGAGCTTCTTGGTGGTTAGCCTATACAGTTTCTCATGCTTCTCAGAAAACTTGTACAGTTTCTCATAGGCTGTATGGATGTCATCTTGATCATCCATCTTCTCAAATTTGGATTCCACCAATTCCTCTTCTTCAACCACATCTTCAACAATCCTATCAGTATGATTGACAGTGGCCATGAAGGCATTTAAGATTCCGTCATTCTCATTGTCGGAATCATCCTCAGGCTCAGTGTCGCTCAAGGTAACAGCAAGTGCCTTGCTCTTCCCAATGCTCTTAAGGTATGTAGACACTCATGCTTCATGTGACCGAACCTTTGACACCCAAAGCACTTAGGTCCTGAGGGAACAATGTACTGACCACTTTCCTTAGCATCCTTCTTCCCTTTGTCTTGGCCTTTAAACTGAGAAGAACTAGATTGCCTGCCTTCCTTGTCAAAACCCTTTCCATTGGCGTTCTTCATAAACTTCTTGAATTGTCTGGTAATGTAGGACTTTATCTTGGAATCTTCATCATCAGAAGATTCATATGTTTCACTACTCTTGGCCTTTAGTGCCATACTCTTACTTTTACCCGACTTGCCTATCCTTGTCAACCCTAGCTCGTAGGTCTGCAAGTTTCCAACCAGCTCAGTCAGAGGAATCTTGTCAATAGCCTTTGATTCCTCTATTGCCGTAATCTTGGCATGAAATCTCTCGGGCAAAGATCTGAGCACTTTCCTCACAATCTTGGGTTTATGAATGGTTTCCCTAAGATTGAATGCTGAGTTCACTATGTCCTTTAGCTTGGCATAGAACTCATCGAAAGACTCATCCTCCTCCATCTTTATCTCTTCAAAGCTTGTAGTGAGCCTTTGAAGCTTTGAGTCCTTGACAGCCTTAGTACCCTCATAGGTTGTCTGGAGAATGGTCCAAGCCTCCTTGGCAGTTTCAGTTGAGGATATCTTCTTGAACTCCTCATTAGTGGCTGCACTGAACAATGCATTCAATACTCTGCTGTTGAAGTTTGCTGCCTTAATCTTAGCATCATCCCAATCGGCTGGCGCTTTTGTAGGCTTAGTCCAGCCTATCTCCACAGCTTGCCACACTTTCTCATCTAAAGACTGTAAGAAAGTTCTTATGTGTACTTTCCAGTATGCATAGTTAGTGTCATCAAATAAAAGAGGTATGATTAATGATTGTCCTCTATCCATGACAAACAGGGGTCAATGGATCAATACAGTAAAGATTAAACCCTAATCAGAGTGTGCCTACTCTGATACCACTTGATAGGCCATAAACTGAATGACCCCTTGTGATAGAAATTAATTAATTAATTAGCCAAGTTATTAATTAATCAACTTATCATGCAAACGTGTGGTAGCACAAACAAATCACCAATAAACTAAATATGCAGCAGAAAATAAATAACACGGTAATTTGTTTACGAATGGGGAAAACCTAACGGCAAAAACCCCACCGGGTGATTTTCAGGTCACCACTCCTGAAACTCCACTATTATCACAACAAGCGGTTACAAGAAAGGAATCCAAGTACCTTACCAACCTACAGTTGAACCCTTATCCCAATACCCAATTCGACTTATTCTGTAGTGACAGTTCCCCTTTCGATGCACGACTCCCAAGTACGTGACTAACCAATTGTGCGGATCCCAGTACGTAACTTCAATCACCAACTAAGAAGGTTGTTGGTTGCAAAGTTCTTCAGTTCATCCACACGATGAAGATCAAGAAGATGCTTGGTCACAAAACCCTACGGTGCACATACACAACAACTTCTTCAAGAGAGAGAGATGAACTAGGGTAAGAACTTCGTCTCCGGTCACAATTTGCTTAAACAGAGTTTGCTCAAAACTTGTGAACTTGTGAACTCTTTGACGGCCCTTAAACTGATCCTTTTATATGTCTAAGGTTAGGAGAAAAGAAAGCTCAAAGACACATTCATGGATCCTAAGAAAATCAGATTGGAATTCTGAAAATCTTAAATATCGACAGATAGCAGGTGTCGAGCACACCGAATGTAGAACAGCTTCCTTAAGCTCGATAGATACAACTGTCGAGACAACTGTTAAGTTTTAATGATTTTGCACTCTGAACTTGTTTTCTTGAACAGACTTGAAGGCTTTAATACTTGATTTTGAAACAAAGTTTCTTGAAGTATTTAAAGACATCCTAAATCTATCCAAATACAAGTAAAGTGCGTTTTGTCAAAGGATAAGCCAATTACATAAAATCATGACATATGTTCTTAACATGTGAAACACATATGTCCTAACAGTGTGGATGAACTGAAGAACTTTGCAACCAACAACCTTCTTAGTTGGTGATTGAAGTTGCGTATTGGGATCCGCGCAATTAGTTAGTCACGTACTTAGGAGTTGTGCATTAGAAAAGGGAACTGTCACTACAGAACAAGTCCAATTTGGTATTGGGGTAAGGGTTCAACTGTACGTTGGTAAGGTACTTGGTATTTCTTTACTTGTAACTGTTTGTTGTAATAATAGTAGAGTTTCGGGAGTGGTGATCTGAAAATCACCCGGTGGGGTTTTGTCGTTAGGTTTTCCCCATTCGTAAACAAATCACCGTGTTATTTATTTTCCGCTGCATAATTAGTTTATTGGTGATTTATTTGTGCTACCACTCATTTGCATAATAAATTGATTAATTAATAACTTAGCTAATTAATTAATTAATTTCTATCACAATGGGTCATTCAGTTTGTGGTCTATCACACTTGTTTTATGCACTAATTAGTAATTACAGGTCAATGGTTACGAAAAAAATTGTATCCCAAAAATGATTATTCTTGAAAACAACAACCTACCAAACGTAACAATTTTCTATAATTTCTAAAATAATTTAATGATTATTTCCAAAATCACTACCACATTTTAAGACAAAATTTGCTCAATAGCATTTTTCAGAAAAATATTAGATAAACAGCACGCGTTTGAAGTTATTTAGTAAGTTGGACTGTTTTTTGAAAATCGAGTTTGTGAAACTTGAGTTCCAACCCAAAATCGAGTTTCTCAAACTCGATTTACGCCTGATCTTAAAAAAAAAAAAATGGTGGAACTCGAGTTTAGTAAACTCGAGTTCCATTTAAAAACAAAAAAACAAAACTCGTGTTTCCTACACTCGAGTTCCATTTGGGTTTTTTTTTTAAAAGCATGGAACTCGAGTTTACTAAACTCAAGTTCCACCCTTTTTTTTTTTCTTTTTTTTTTAAATCAAAGTCAGGCATAAATCGAGTTTGAGAAACTCGATTTTGGGTTGGAACTCAAGTTTCACAAACTATTTTCAAAAAACAGTCCAACTTACTAAATAAGTTCAAATGCGTGCTAGCCACCGAATTTTTTCCAAAAAATATACTGTTGATCAAATTTTGCCCACATTTTAATCATAAGCACAAACATATGCCGTAGAAACAAAGGCAAGGGATGTGGTCAATGGTCAATGCTTGGAGGAAGGGCAGATCAGAGGGAAGAATGGCAGTTGAGTTTTCTTCTTACTTGTCATCAATTTTGCCAAACATATATAACCTACCCATTTAGTTTTAGACATCGTAGTGCCGGTAGTGAACTGAAATACCCCACACTAACACTATATCATTTGTGTTAGACACTTCATTTGTTTTTGTTACTTTATTTACATGATACTAATTAAGTAATCTAATAGTTATGTGTTTTTAAGATGCTCTACGAGTTTACTCTAGAGTGTTCATCATTATGTGTTTTTAAGATGCTCTTCGAGTTTACTCCAGAGTGTTCATCACGGTTCAAGCTCAAACCAACTATAAAAGAGTAGAAAAGCTGGTTCTCATCTTTGTGTTCTTTTTCCTCTCTCTCGCTCTCTCTCTCTCTCTCTCATTCATTTACATGCACATGATTCTATGATATCCTAGGAGAGAAGAGAGAAATGGGAAGAGCCCCATGTTGTTCAAAAATTGGTATGAATAGGGGTCCGTGGACTCCCAAAGAAGACACATTGCTCATGAACTATATTAAGGCTCATGGTGAGGGCCATTGGAGATCTTTGCCTAAAAATGCAGGTACTTCGTTTACTACTGCAATAACGTATGACTAATTGCATTTTGTTTCTTAATATATAGAGATGAATTTTTTGTTAGTATTAGAAAGATAAATATAACATGTTAAAAAAAATCTCAACATAACTTTGATAATATGATTCAAGTCTATGAGATATTAAGCAAAACAAGTTGAATTTTTGTTTTTACTCTAGATTTGGTGTTTTTTGTGCTTGAAGGGTTATTTAGATGCGGTAAGAGCTGCAGGCTAAGATGGCTGAACTATCTTCGACCTGATATAAAGCGAGGAAACATTGCTCCTGATGAAGAAGACCTAATTATCAGGCTTCACTCACTTCTTGGCAACCGTTGGTCTCTTATTGCTGCAAGGTTGCCTGGCCGAACTGACAATGAGATAAAAAATTATTGGAATTCTCATCTAAGCAAAAAGGTCAAGAACTCAGCAAAGAATGTCCAAAACGACCACAAAGGAGCATCAAATCAGTGGCGGAGCTAGGATTCTAGTTTAGGGGGGCAAGATGAAATAAAGAGTTGAAGGCAAATAAATTTCAATTTTTTTAATTAGTATAATTAAAAAAATACTTAACTAATTTATCAAAAAATTTGATTAGCATATAAAATATAATGTAAGTGATAAGTTGTTTCTTTTTTTTTTCCCCTCGTGCATAGCATTAGATTTATTTATTTATTTTTAATTTTTTTTTTAAATTGATTGTATGGCATTTTTTTTTAAATCATAAAAGTATTGATGTTTATTAATTCTATGCTATATTGTGTTTATCGTAAAAGCATTATAGAAGAATTAAAGAAAGCAACATAAAAAATTTGGCATATTGGTTGGAGATGTTGTGATAATATACCATTTTTTTAGTTCCAAGATTACATAGAGTACATATAAGAATTTTTCTCTTCATTACATTAGCCGAGTTTGAAATATTTTCAAAATAAAATTTCAGGTCAAAGCTATTATTACTAAAAATGATATTTGTAGGGGAATATAATGAGCTTCTTGGTAATCATCAGCCAAGAAAAGTACATTACAAGTGGAGCCAAAAGTCACAACCCAGTAGCACAATATTACATGCAGAGTTGCAGAATATAAACTTATAGCAAACAGAAACATACACAAAGAAAATATAGGAAGATATGTATATTAAGGGGGTATGAGTTTGGGTGAGGTCAGGGGGGGCAATTGCCCCCTCTCGACCCCCCCTAGCTCCGCCCCTGCATCAAATTGTGTTCAAGTTCCAAACAGGCGAAAGAAGAAGAATGATAATCAAGATAGTTCTAATGGAGAAATGATAATAAAGACAAAAGTTCATCAACCAAAGGCTGTGAGGGTTTCACCTTTTTCAATTACAAGGAATAATAGTATTGAAAGCATGGTAAGTGGTTCATCTAGTAATGGAGATGGAAACAATAATAATAATAATGGACTCGATCATGCAGAGGCTCTGAATTGTCCTTGGTTTTGGTCTGATCACAAAGATGCTGATATTAATGGTGGAGAGGCTCTGGTTTGTGATAGTGATGATGATGCATGTTACTTTTCATGCCAAAACTACTCTGAGACCACAGAAAATATGCTTGACAAGATTTATGAGGAATATCAGCAGCTTCTACAGGATGAAAATGAACTCCCTTTGGACTCATTTGTAAAATCCTTGTTGATTTGATTGTGTACGAATTAATAATAAAAAAGTTCCATTGTATGAATGGAAGTAGCTATCTAGTTAGGTTTATTATGGATTTGGCTGTACTAAAAATAAGAGCAACGTCATGTGTTTATTAAGTTATATATTAGCTCATTGATCATGCGGATTATGGTATGTTTAGTGTTTGCATTTTTGTATCATTCACGTGCTTACCTTCCTCTTTTACTCGCCACCCTCTCGATCTACATGCACATAAATACACGTGCCGACTACCCAGCTATTTCTCCCAAATACTAGTATTTTAGTTTGATTAATATTACAGACAATCATTTAAAAAAGAATTAACATCAATTGAGTTGATTATTAGTGGTTTTTATTGGTTCTCGCCTGTGTCATTATTAATATCATTTTTTTTTAACCTATTAATAATAACTTGTCACTTCAATTGTTGTAAAAAAAATTTGTGCTATAGACTTATTGTTATTTTAGTTTTGCAGTGAAAGTTGAGTGTACACTTGAAGGCAAAGGGAATTACTATAAATGGCAACTTCGTGCACAGTAATACACTTAGTACTATTTATGCAGTGGTTTGTACTTTGTACAAGTGGAACCACTATTTATGCAATTATGTACTTCGCTTATCACAAAATTAATCATAATTAGCTTTGGAATCGGCTTGGGACTTGTTGAGATGTGGACATATGACATTTATCACAATGGATCAAGTGCATAGGAGTAGTAGATATATATAACCCTTGCCCAATTAGATTAACAACCGTGCAATGAGCTGTAATTCCAATGAATGATAAGATTCTGCCTTTATGGTAAGGCAGTGACAAATGACATTTTTTATAGTACAATTTTTAAAACTATTTTTAAAAAAATTTACAACTTTTTAAAAAAGCCCATTATTAAAAAAAAAATTTAATTATTTTTTATTTATTTAAGTTATCTAAACAGATGAATGAACTAATATGCAGGTGAAATTGAAATACACCAACAAAATTAGCATCATCAAACATAGTTTTGATAAAAGTAAAGGTAGAAATTGCAAACTATATATCTACCCTAAACTATCAATCGAGTTGCAATATCTCCCTAAAATTTAAAATAAAGCAAATTAATACCTTAATTTTGTTTGAAAATTCCATATAGCTAGCCTTCTATGGTGCTAACTCTCCTAACATGAATGTTCTATATGTGCAAGTGCAAGTATGCTCGTTGATTTACTCCTAATTTGATAGCAATTGGAATGAAAATTGGTAATTACTAACTATGCATTTTGAGTGACTACTAAAGTATGGATTATTGAGCATTTTTTTTTTTAGAAAAATAATTACAGTATGCTGTTAATCTCGTAATTTGAACCATTTTCTGCTCTCCTAAATCTCCAAGTACTTTGTGTATAGGGAGGTGCCAATTTAGCTATAAAGTCTTTGACATGGATTATTAAGTTTAAACAAGCACTGCTGACCGACACTTAATAATAAGAGTAGCAACAATTTCTTCTTTATAGTCACAATAATTATAAAGTCAAGAACACGAGCTGGGACCATGGTCCATGGGCAATCAAAGCATGAACGAAAGCAAGGGCGGAGCTACATGTTAAGGTGGGGGGGCCATGGTCCCCCCAAAATTTTTGAATTTTTTTTTTACTATATAGAAATATTTAATATTTTAATAATTAGCCCTCAAAAATGGGACTTGGCCTCCCCAACTATTTGAGTTGGTCCAATAATGTTCTTAAAAAAAATTGTCCAATTTGTCTAGTAGTTATAGAGAACGTATTGTTTCTCAAATTCATTTTTTATGGTAAAATGTGTTCTCGTATTTTTTAAAGTTTTGAGTCATTTATGTCTTTGAACACTTCATTAATTTAATTGAAATTTTTTTATTCACAAAAGTAGACAGTTTTGGTAACTTATATTAAAAATGAAAATTGAAAGGATTTCACTATAGAAGATGGTGAAAGATTAATTTAATTCTATAAAATATTTAATTTTAAGGATTCATTATGAAAGATACTAATTTTGTGTGTGTGTATAGATACATGTGTTTGTGTATGTATATAAAAGTTTGTATAGACTAATAAATTAGCAACACAAATCGGCCTCCCCCAAACAAAAATTTCTGACTCCGCCCCTGAACGAAAAGGACTTTTTTTTGTCTCGTCTATGGTGTTAGTGTGTGTGTGTGTGCAAGTTATAGTAGCTAGGATGATTTAAAAGTAATTTGTGTGCGAGTCTTATAGACTACAGTTGAATTTTGAGCTCGTGCTTGATGTGAGCTTAATCAAACAAATCATCTTGGTTTGTCAAAGAACTATTCGAATTTGAGCATGTTCCTGTGTCTATTTGAATTATCAACCTTCTTAAACATCTAATCTAACGCGCTGCATGCCAACGCGCTTACTTAAAACCAGTGCAATTTTTCAAAGGCAGCTTATTTTTTAACATTACTTAATCTCACTTGTCAAACTTCAATATTTTTGTCAAAAGCGATGTTTTGTAAAATGCTTAGTCGAGAAATGTTCAGAGATTTTCTTTTTTAGTTTTAAAATATAAATATATATAGAAATACACTATCTTCTCAATATATATATAGTACACTAATCCTATTAATATAGAAAAAATTTAGGTTAATTTATGTTTATGAGATTTGTGAGAATATTTAGTATGATTATAATTTGTTGATGTTGCGTGTGAATGTAGGCATAGAGTTTGTTTAGCTACATTAATGTTTTGCATAATTTTCAGAACCAATTGGTATTCATAGCCTCCTCTTAATCACAAAATTAAAGTAATGTAGCCGGTGAGGGTGTGGGCCGATTGGTCAGGGTAGGCTGTAGCAGACAAACCTCACTCCGGTTGGAGTGCCTTGGTTCAAATCCCATACAACATACCCTCACTTACTTGGTACTTGTGATTTAAGGGTGATTACATGTATCTAGGGTTCACTATCCGGGGTAAGTTCGAGGTTCTTCATTATAAGAATAAATAAAAGTATAGTCCATGTAGACACAAAATTTTTCACAACTATTTAGTTTGCAAGTTATTATTGATTTTTAAATGGACCCACTACTAACGCCACTTTATTATCCTCTATTAAGTATTAACAAGTGATTGGCTAAGTGGTTCCTAGTATCTATGATATCCTGGATTCAAAAACTTTTGTCAACATCTTCGGGCCACCCTAAGGGATTCCTCCTTATAATAACCTGATGTATGTGAGATGGGGAAACTACATACACTTTGAGGGAATATTAATAATCAGATATTCAAAGAGATCTAAATACCTTCATTTGGAAGAAAAAAAATGCCATTCACAAATATGAAATTTAATGTGAAATATGTTGTGACTTTTAAACTTATTGATTTTGAAAAGCATGGAATCCCAGTGGGCCTCGGAAATTCACAGATAGTAACCCCTCATTTCAATTTAGATACCCTCGTTTGTGCAGAAAAAAAAAAAAAAAAAAAAAATCATATTCACAAGTATGAAATTTAATGTGAAATATGTTGTGACTTTAAACTTATTGATTTTAAAAAGTACAGAATCCTAGTAGGCCTTGGAAATTCACATGGTGACCCCTCGATTTGGGATTTGATATTTTCCTTCACCCATTTTTCCCCGAACTGTGACACTAATTTTTGCTGATGTTAAGCACTTGCAATGTCCAAAAAACAACGGACCAGTGGAACATAACACCATCAAAAGCTACGGTCTTTTACATAACACTATGTCTACATTCATTTATTGGGGTTGCCACTTACTACTCCTATAGTTTGCGATCTTGAAGAAGACTTCTAATAATTTCAGCTTCGCCTATATTTGAATTTACAATATATACGTTGTTGGCCTTTTTTTTTTTTTTTTTTTGGGTGGGGGGCTAAAGTAGAAGGAGAAGATATATATATATAGGACAAAGTTAGGATTTTGAGTTGGAGGAGCCAAAATATGAGAAGAAAAAAAATCGTGAAAATCCAAATTAGCATTTATTTATTAAAAGAGAACTCGACATTAAAAGAGAAATTGAAAATCATCTTTTAATTTGTTGTGAAGTCTAATTTTAACAACATTCAAATAGATAAATAAAAAGAGACAGTGAAACAGAGAGTTTGATATTACAAAGATTGTTGTTAATGGCTAAGATTAATTATGTATGTCTAAAAATACTCTTTTGTCTCTTTGATATAGTTACGAAGATGCTTAAACAAACACCACAAACAACACTATATTAATTCTTATTAAAAAAAAAAAAACACTATTTTAATTATTCTAACACAACACCCACTCACTGGGCCACTCGGCACTACCAACAAGCACTAATTTGTTTGTTATTTAGGTATTTTTTTTTGTTTAAGGGGGTCAACGATTTATTTAGAGGGGTGAAATTTAATTTTATAGAGCTCAGCTTCTAATTAAAACTCAACCCACATATACCTAGCATTTAAAAATAAAAAATTTTGGGGGGCCAAAGGCCAATGCACAGCTCCGTCCCTGCTTACATGCATGTCTAAGCTCCAATTACACCTTAAAACTCTAATTTATAATGTTGTTGTGCCAAATCAAGTTGGATTGGACAAGAGTATTGTAGTTCAAATCGCACTTCTTGGTGTTTTTAACACAAATATTCAAGGTGCACATGGGCAGAGCTATAGCATGGCTTTGGGGGGGGGGGGGGGGGGGGGGGGGGGGGGATGCCCCCACCCCCCAATTTTAAAAATTTATTTTATATTATGTATAAGTATTAAAACTTTAAATATTTAGCTACAAAAATAGAAGTTGGTCCCCCTCAAATGTTTGAGTTAGTCTAATAATGCTCTTAAAAACCTATAAAATTTGTCAGATGGTCTAGTAGTTATAGAGACAAGATAGTTTTTGTTTTCTCTAATTCATTTTTTGTACATGTTTAATACCAAACTAAACAGCTTTTGTATATTCATTAGAGTTTAAAAGATGATAAGTTCCCCTAAAAATTATCTTGTGAATATACATATTTGAAAATTGTTAATTTTATATACAATATATTTATAAATGATGGCATACTCTAGTATCAAAATATTAATATTTATATTTGTGTATGTTTATATTTGAAGGTGCAATTCTCTTATCGTAACTGTTGAATTTATTAAAAAAACAAAAATCAATTTGGATAGGTTTTGACATCGCAATAACATTATTAATCAGCTGAAAGGCTATGAACGCCATAAGTTCATATTTGGTCTTTCTGTGGAGTCAAGCTAGTCTTCTTAGTTTTGGTTTTATCTTTTATGTTGGTGGTAGCGTTGTGGGTCGTGACTCAAAACTCATGGACTTAGACGAATTTTATGCATGGGAGGAGGACCAACTGACCGGAAATTATAATGGCTTAGGCCCCTTTGTCTGAACATTCGAAATAAATTGATTTTAATCTAAATCATCGTAAATGTTAAGTTAATATTGGAACAACACAATAAGAAAAAAAAAATACTAACTACAAGATACTCCCTCCACTCCAAATTGTTGGTCTTGTATTCCATCTTAGAATGTCCCAAAAACAAAAAACAATCAATAAAAATGGGGCGGCTTTTTGGTTACATTTTAAAACAAGTTCACTTTGTAGAAGATGTTATCATGCCTTGTTGATGATGCAAAAAATTGTCAGTGAGTCGAACGATCCTCACATGCTCTTGACGGAACTTGTGAAACAGAAACACAGAGAAGACCTTACAGAGAGTACCGGTGCTGTATCGACCAAATACCCTCTAAAGGTTAAGTTAGAGAGAGAATTTCTACAACTCTAGAGTGCCGGAGTTGGGGAATCGTGCGTACCTTGATTTATAAGGGTTTTTGGGTTTTTATAGTAGTGTAGAGCTGACCTCTATTTCTTGGCAGAGAAGGTATTTCCTTGTAGAAAAGATTCTCATTAATATTCATATTTTATGGGATCCTTTCCTTATAAGGATTCCTCTGATTATGGTTGGGCATATAATGCAAGATATTTCCATATTAGGATTCTTGAAGACCACTCATGCCACATAGGCGCCATGTGGCTTTAACAAACCATCTCCTTTGGATCTGTCTACTTTAAGGAGTCCATCTATCGCCTTGCCTCTCCATCCAAGTCATAAGCCCGTCTACTAGTTCTTTGGTTGGTAGAGTATCTAGGTCGTCTCTTTTTATGACTCTGTTGCTTATGACCGCCTCTGTTAATTGGATCCGTCTGTTTTAGGATTTATCCCTATCACTTGTTATTCTTTATTCAATTCTTTTTCTTTGTTGTCCAATCCAGTATTCTTCTCATCCCAAATTAAAATTGGCATTGTACACACCATTCTCATCCAAATCAATGAGCCCAGCATCCGAGTACGCCTATAGAGGGTTAGTGGCTTTTAAAGATTTTTTTTTTTTCCCCACGAGGTATCTGAGCCAGCTTATGCGTATCTCGACTAATCCTCGCTTGCGGTGGGAGCTTGACGCTAGCCACAAGGTGTTGCAGTTACTAGGACTCGCACTGGGGAGCAAACCCAGTCGAACCCCAAAGCCTTACCTAGTGGTGGACAAGCCATTGGGCCACACTTGGTGGTTAGTGATTTTTAAAGTTGATGTGATAATTAAAATCTATATATATAAAAAAGTTGAAGCGTAACATTTGTTGCTGCTACATTTCAGTTAAGCCATATCAGTGTCCACATCATTATCCTTTTTCTTTCCAATTTTTTTATAATATTTTTTTAACATTCACTTATTTTTTTTAAATATTTACACTTTCTCAAACCTTTCTCATTCCCTTACCTTTTCATTTCCCCACCATCCTCTACCTTAATATCACTATTCATCTTTCCCTTCAACTTCCTTTATTTTGTCTCTTCTTATTCACTCCCTCTTATTATAAATTTGTCATTTTCTCTTCCATTCTTTGCATAGTTTTCCCTCACAAAAAGGTTATTTATCTCTCTCTCTCTCTCTCTCTCTCTCTCTCTCTCTCAATTTTTTGGTGGATTTTTATTTTTCTTGCATTTCTATTTTAGGTTGATAAATTTTTGTACTTTTTAGAACTCTAATTTAGGTTGATACGATTTAGTTTTTTGTTTTAAGTTATTATTATTTTCTGTTCTCTTTGATTGTTAAATGTTATCTTATTGCATTATAAAGAATTAAAGACAGTAGATAAGAATATAATATTATTCTATTACATAATATGATTTGGATAATTTAGTGTTTATTGTTATATCTTTTAGTTTTACATTTTTTTTTTCTTTTCATCTTATTTTATTCAATATTGAAATTCAACCACAACCTTCTTATCATTAAATTATTTATATTCTCTCCCTTTTTGTTTTAAAAAATTTTAAAAAATAATATTTTACTTAAATTCAAATAAAAAAATTGTTCTCATCAAATTGTACTTTTTTTTTTTTTTAATATTTATACTTTCTCTAACCCTTTTCCTTTCCTTTACTTTTTTATCTCCCCAAACCTTCTACCTTAATATCACTCTTCCTCTTTCCCTTTATCTTCCTTTATTTTGTTTCTTTTTATTATCATACTCTTAGTATAAATTTGTAATTCATTATTCCATTCTTTGCATAATCTTTCCTCACAAAAAAGGGTTATTTCCCTCTCTTTCTCCCCCAATTTTTTGGTGGATTTTTTTTATAAAAAAAAATTTCTTGCTTCTCTACTTTAGCTTGATAAATTTTTGTGTTTTTTAGAACTCTGTTTTTTTTTTTTTTTTCACTTTGATTATTAAATGTTATCCTATTGCATTATAAATAATTAAAAATAGTATATAAGAATATAATATTATTATATTAAATAGAATGATTTGGATAAGTTAGTGTTTATTGTTATATATTTTATTTTTATTTTTACTTTTTTTTCTTCTCTTATTATTTTATTCAACATTTAAATTCAGCCAAATCCCCCATATATATCATTAAATTATTTATATTTCCTTTCATTTTTTTATTTTTAAAAAATTAAAATATAAGATTTTGGGGTGATACTAGGGAAACACTCATTCTCATACCCAATGCATCAAAGGAAAAATAAAATACAAAACAAATGCCAATGTAGAAACACTAAATTTAAATAAATAAAAAATTAATGAGGATATCTAACCAAATAAAGCATTAGAAAAGAAGAAGCTAATAATGCATATTTAATGTCATAGAATCATCATCAAATTTTGGAAAACAATCGGTTGCCAATGGAGAGAGAGAGAGAGATATGGTAAAGAAAAAAACAACTGATATGCATTGATAATAGTTTAATTTTGCATATTTATATTATTATTAGAAAGCATTATCATACTTATTTTGAGTTAATTAATGCATTTTATATTTGATTTTTGAATAATACTGAATAATCAATTTTGTGCTTAATTGAATCTTATTGCGTGAATTTGTCTTTTGTAGGAAAATGGAATTAAATAAGTTGATTTGTGAAAAGAAAAAAACTAGTGGACTTTACTTTTACAAGAGCCATGATGAAGTTAAAGAAGGCCAATCCAATTAAATTTAAGTCCAATTGGAGCAAGGAATCAAATGAAATTTCCACCAAATCCAAGTCCAATTCAAATTAGGATTCCAGCCTGCACATCTGTTATTATTTTTGGCATAACTTTTGGCTCAGATGTCCAATCGAAATGATTCAAGTTGGGCTGGAAAGTTAACTTAAAGGGATCAACTTTTTAGTTTACCAAAAGTCCTAATTCTGAAGTTAAATGGGCCAAAATCGTCGGTTAAATGAAGCCTAAAAATCTAGGATTTTCTCCAAACGGGAATTCAACTTGTAATCAGATTCCTTGACCAATTTAAATGCTTTTTAGGGCAAAATTCAAGGAGGCTAGTGCTAGGGTTGGAGTGCAGGAAGCAGGCAGCCACATGTGGCTTCCTCTATGGCTTTTCTTTCGCATTGTGACTATTTCTTTCTTTATTTTATTTGTCTAGTTTAATGCTTAGTATTTTATTTTTGTGTTTTCTTTCAATTATTATGAGCAGCTAAATTTATAATTAGGGTTGAGGATGAAACCTTGTTAAGGATTATCAGTAATATTTATGTGATTTTATTTTTCCCACAATAGTTGTTCTTTAATGATTTAAATTATTCTTGCTTCATATCAATTGACTAAGATGGGATTCTAGATATGAGTTCAATCATATTTCTCTCATGATTTAGGATTTATCTTAATTAATTGAATGTTTGGTTTATTATTTCTTGATTATAATTGGACATCTCTTGTGATTTGTTTGTCAACGAATACAATTGATGATTTGATTTTATACTTAAGAAGCGAAGAAGAACATGCTTTTGATTTTTAAAACAAGGATTTTAATGAGATTATTTTCCATAATAGCAAGATTGATTTCTAGATTATCATGCAATAATTAGGAAAAATTAATGATCATAAATATATGCTGATATGACTTACAAGGCAGAGTCCAAAACCTTAATTCCTTTCTTTAGATTTTTTACATCTCTTTACTGCTTTATATTATATCTTTGCTTAGTTTAATTATTTGCTTAGTATATTTAATTTCAAACAACCAATTTTTATTAAACTAGATTAGAATTAATTTGATTAAGATTTGATTAATTTTCCTACGTTTATTCAAGTCCTTGTGGGTTCGACCTCATTTTTGTCAAACTATACTTCAATACGGTTCGTACACTTGCGAGTACTTTAAAATTTCACAACAACAACACAAGGTAATAAAGAGTAGATAAAGGGAAAAAAAACGTTAATTAGTAACCTTTAATTGGAAAACAAAGAGGTTGTGAGGAGAAGTAAAAAATAAAATATAAATGACCATATGGAGAATATTAAAAACTTTACAGTGTAGTAAAATAAACCATTACATTCACTTAAAAAATTTCTCTGGCCTAAGGAGGCACCAAAACCCTAGGTTAGTAGAATACGTGCCTACTCCCTGAGTAAGGCTGTAGTTTTTCTTCTGGTTTCCTAACCGGCTAAAAGTGGGGAATTTCCTAGTGAGTCAAGTATGGACAATCTCTCTGCTTTGTGGGAGACCTTTTCATTGACTGTGTCTAAGGGAAGCAAGTATCAAGTCAATGATGGAGGCCTTGAAGGGAAGTTCCTCCTAGCGGCGCGGTTTTTTATAGGCAAAGCATTAAACATGGAAGCAATTCCTTGAACCTTCAAACTACTTTGGCTTATTAAGAAGGGATTCGAAGTACGTGATATGGGCAACCATCAAGTTTTGTTTCTTTTCTCTGGAGAGTCTGATGCAGACAAAGTTCTAGCGGGAGAGTCGTGGTCATTCGATAAATATTTGTTTGCTTTGAAGAGGATATGGCAACAGACGGAGATGAAGGGATTGGAGTTTGACAGTGCACACTTTTGGATACAAGTCCATGACCTTCCTTTCGGCAGTTTGAATATGAGAGTGGCTCAGGATATTGTCTCAACGGCGGGGGAAGTTATAAACAGGGGGGTGGAGAGTGAGGACTATGAGGGTAATAACTTCATGCGGGTCAAGGTGAAGATTGATGTAACAAAGCCTTTGTGCAGAGGCAGAAAGATAGGGTTGAGCAATGGTGAGGAAAGTTGGGTGAGCTTCGAATATGAGAGTATGCCTAACCTCTATTATTGGTGTGATCGTCTTACTCACTATGATAAGGAATGCTTTATATGGTTGAAAAGGTAGGGTACTTTAAGGAAGAATGATTAGCAATTTGGTTCGTGGTTACGAGCAAATATGCTGAACCTGGCCAAGAAAACAGCTATACATGTTGCGGGGTATAAGGAGGAGGTAAGAGAGATAATGGGGCTGTCCCAAATTAGGAGAGGAGTGATGAAGGGGGTACTAAAGTTTTGAATGAAATGCGGGGCAATGGTGATAGAGAACAAAAATGATTTGTAGACTACGACGGGTGGATTGCGGACTCTGATGATCAGCATGTTAAGGTTGCACAAGCAGCAACGAAGGTTGTTGTGACCCCTGAGGAGAGCAGTTCAACTATCAGCATGGAACCTGCACAGACAAGAGGCCTCGCGAGCCAAAATTTTCAAGCTCAGTTGGACAATATTGATGCAAAGTTAGGTCGTTTTGATGTTTTAAAGGAAAATGGGAAAGGTGATCGGGATGGTGGAGTCAACTAGGTATTTGAAGAATTCTTCCCACCAACCCGAACCTAGTAGAGAATCTTCACCAAAAATAGTAGCTACTCAAGATGCTAGGAATCGAGTCTTGCCTTTAGCAGTGATGGAACCAAGTCCTTTGAAGCATCCAAGAGAGGATTTGAGTGAGGAATTGAAACTTGTGCAAGATAGTAGGAAGAAACAAACACTTGTGGTAAAGAATTTAAAGGTGGAGGCTGATGCTCAGCCAGATCGATAGCCATGAAAATCTTAGCTTGGAACTATAGGGGGCTTGAGAAATGGTGTGCAGTTTAAGAGCTTGTCGATATTGTACAAACACAAGATCCTATGATTATGTTTTTTTTAGAAACATGGTCATCTAAGGAACATATGAAATGGATTCGAGATAGGATTTTGTTTGATGGATGTTTTATTGTACCTAATGATGATAGGGGTGGTAGATTAGCTCTTTTGTGGAAAAAAAGGTGTGGAGGTGTGGGTGGATAGTTTTTTGAAATACCACATTGATTCTATTGTGCATGGTGGTTCGGAAAATGCTTGGAGATTGACTGGGTTCTATGGGGAGCCTGATATAAGTCGCAGAAGTGAGGGTTGGAACATGCTAAGAATGCTTAACTCAAGGCTGAAGCTTCCATGGTTCTGTTTGGGTGATTTTAAGCTGGAGGTGCAAGATAAGAGAGGTGGAATCCCTTGGGCTCATTTTTTTATGCAAAATTTTCAAGATGTGTTGGACCATTGTGGGTTTGCTAATCTAGGGTTTTCAAGACCGGATTACACATGGCATGGTAGGCGAAGAGGGGAGTGGATATGGGAAAGATTAGATAGGGGAGTTGCAAATTATGAGTGGTTGACTCGGTTTCCTACAAGTAGGGTGAAGCACTTGAATTGCTTTACATCAGATCATAGACCAATTCTACAATCTTTGGGTGGAAATGGTGAGCAACAAAAGTGGCGTAGGAAGCCTTTGTGATTTGAAGCAATGTTGATTTCAAATCCTGAGTGTAAAGAGGTGATAACAAGAGCTTGGGATTGTGATCCTGATGGTACACCTATGTTTATTGCTGCCACAAAACTCAAAAGATGCAAGAAACAGTTAAAATCTTGGAGTCATGATCACTTTGGTAATGTGAAACAACAAATAAAGCAAGCAAAGGATCAATTGTGGCATGCTGAAGAAGTTTCGGCCGGATCTGGGGATCATGAGGATGTTATTCAGTTAAAAAATTTAAATGTTTTATATGATAAATAGGAGAAGATGTGGCGACAACGATCCAAGGTTCACTAGTTGAAGAATGGTGATCAGAATACTAAGTTTTTTCATGGGACTGCAACTCAAAGGAAGATGAAGAATTTCATTAAGGGGCTGTGTGATGGGAATGGTGTTTGGCAGGAGGATGAGGAGGTATTTTCGGCTCTTCTTAATGATTTTTATACTCATCTCTTTACTTCCTCAAATCCACATGATTTAAATCGTGTGTTGGATGGGGTTAATGTTGTAGTAACTGAAACGATGAGAGCTGAACTTGATAGACCTTTTACTAGTGAGGAGGTGGGAGAAGCAATTAGGGGGATGGCTTCACTTAAAACCCCTGGCCCAGATGGTATGCCGCCTTTAATTTTTTAAGACTTACTGGACTGATATCGATATGGATGTTTCTTAGGCAGTTTTATCTTGTTTAAATTCAAGGTCTATTCTTAAGTCTATAAACCATGCCTTTATTACTTTGATTCCTAAAGTCCACAATCCTGAAAGGGTATTAGATTTTAGACCCATATGCCTTTGCAATGTGATTTATAAGATCATAAGTACGGCGATCACTAATCGCCTCAAGCCTATGCTTAATTCTATTATTTCTGAGACCCAAATTGCTTTCACTTTTGATAGATTGATTGTTGATAATATTTTAATTGCTTGTGAGTCTTTGCATCATATGAAGACTAGTTGTACAGGGAAGAAAGGTTTTATGTCTATGAAATTGGATATGAGAAAGGCTTATGATAGGGTGGAGTGGGTTTTTCTTGAAAAATTTCTCCTCAAGATGGGATTCCCGGATGCATGGGTGGCTTGATTATGGAATGCATTACCACTGTGTCATATTCTTTTCTAACGAATGGTGAACCAAAGGGTGTGATTGTTCCTTCTCGAGGTCTAAGACGGGGGGATCCTCTTTCCCCTTATTGTTTCTCTTTTGTGCTGAGGGGTTGAATGCTCTCTTACGAAATACTACAACAGAAGGAGAAATCCAAGGTTTCTCGATTTGTAGAAACGGGCCTAAACTAACTCACTTATTTTTTGCAGATGATTGTTTAATCTTTTGCCAGTCTACTCTAGATGAGTGTAATAAAATTCAAGAGTTGCTTGCTTTCTATAAGGTTGCTTCGGGTCAAGTGATCAATAAGGAGAAAACTACTCTCTTTTTTAGCAAGAATACAGATGCAGCTACTCAGGAAGCCCTAAAAGTGGCCCTCAATGTCCCAGCTATCAGACACTATGAGAAATATTTGGGGCTACCTTCTTTTGTTGGTAGGAACAAGAATGCGTGTTTTACTCAGATCAAAGAAAGGATTTGGGCCCGAATGCAAGGTTGGAAGGAAAAGTTGTTGTCTCAAGCTAGGAGGGAAATCATGATTAAGGCAGTGGCTCAATCTATCCCGGTTTATTCTATGAGTGTTTTTAAGCTATCGGTGGGTCTTTGTAAAGATATTGAAGTCATGATTCGAAAGTTTTGGTGGGGTAGCGACGATGTGAAGAAACTTCATTGGGTTAAATGGAGCTCACTATGTTCTTCAAAATCAATTGGAGGAATGGGATTTCGAGATTTTCAAAAGTTCAATAATGCTTTGTTCGCTAAACAGGATGGGGTCTTATTCATCAACAAGACACACTACTTTTTAAAGTCTTTAGTGCTAAGTGTTTCTCGAATGGTAATATTCTTGAGGCTCCAGTTCATCCTAAGTGCTCTTTTGCGTGGAGGAGTATTTTGCAAGCGCGAGATGTTATTGAGAAAGGGGTGATATGGAGGGTTGACAATGGATAATTGATAGATGTATGGCAACATAGGTGGCTGCCTAATCCATACCACAGCAAAATCATCTCTCCAAAAGTCAGTTCTTCAGTACTTCGGGTTTGTGACTTGTTTCCACCTAATATGAGGGTTTGGGATCCAGGCCGCCCTGCGAGTAGCTTTCTCCCATGGGAAGCAGATATGGTGAGGAAAATCCAGGTATGTGAGGACTGGGAAGAGGATATTCTGATTTGGCCATTAACCTTTGATGGTGAATATAGTGTTAGGAGTGCTTACCGTATGCTTGTAGATGCTGAGAATCTTTCTATGCCTAGCTCATCCTCTCCAACCAACGCCGGTTTGGTTTGGAAGAAAATATGGAAGGTCCGAGTCCCTAATAAGATTAGGCATTTCATTTGGTGTGCTGCTAAGGACTCTCTGCCCACTAAATAGAACCTGCAAGCTCGGCACATCCCAGTTGGTGAGGTTTGTGATGGTTGTGGGGATCAAACGGAATCGATTTTGCATTGTTTTTGGCTATGCGATTAGGCCCGTTTGGTTTGGATGTCGAATTTGGGGTTTAGTTTTCTGGTTCAGATGAAGTGTCGAACCTTCTTTGAGTTACTGAAGGTGATTTTTAGTGCTGGGTCAAGTTTCCGTATAGCTTTGTTTGCCACGATGGCGTGGTGCAGCGTCGCAATAGGATGCAGGAACTTAACCTTTATGGTCGTTACATGAACTGGGGGACAGAGCAAGAATGCTGGTTGCAGAGTATTGGGATGTGCATCCATAGGAGCAGCACGAGCCCAATCATCGTCCACAGGTGCGTTGGTCTCCTCTACCTGAAGATTGCTAAAAAGCTAACTTTGATGCAGCTTTTTTCGAAGGATTGGGTTCGGCAAGAGTTGGTATTGTATATCGTGATCATACAGGGCAGGTCATTGCAGCATTACGTTAGAATATTGGCTCAATTCAGCCAATTGAAATGGCTGAAGCTTTGGCAGCTCGAAGCGCAATGATTTTTGCAAGGGAGCTGAGCTTGTTTAGAGTAATAATTGAAGGCGATTGTCTTCGGGTTATTCAAGCTTTGAATTGCACTGGACGCTGTCATACGCTGTTTGGCCACATCACTAATGAAACTAAGCGACTTGGAGGAATGTTAAGGAGCTGTATGTTCTAGCATGTTTGATGAGAAGGGAATAGGCTAGCTCATAGTTTAGTTAAAAATGCAGTTTTATCTGTAGATATTGATGTGTGGATAGAAGCTTTACCCGAGGATGTGGATGATGTATTCCAATCGGATTTGCCTTGAGTTTGTTTGTGTTTTTTTTTTTTTTTAAATAAAATTTCGCTTACCTTTTTCTCAAAAAAATGCAATCATAGTACTAAATTTAAACTTAAAACTAGTCAAATTCTAACCATGAAAACCATATTTCTAATCATAACTAGAAAAGAGATGTTTTCCAATAATAATAGAAATTACATATGAAATAAAGTTAGAAAAATTTAAAATCTCTTTTTTGACATTTCATTTAGTCTAATCTAAGTGCATATATGTATGTGAAGCTCTTTCTTGGAAACTTGAACTTTGGCCCTTGTCCTCCACACTCCATAAGTATTTATACTTGTGGAATGACCATCGTACTAAGGGTGTGAGGTGGTTGTCAGAAATATATGATAATGGTAAGAAGCGTTACAAATGAAATCATTAAAAAAATGATAAAAGTAATTAGCCACTATCATTATGGAGCAGTATTCTATCATTTTACGCATTTAAAGAAGTGGAATATAAAGAGTTTACTTATTAAAGGTATGTGTAAAGATTCACATATTTTATATTTTATATATATATATATATATATATATCGATATAAAGGTTATTAAAAAAAAAAAAAAAAAGGTACATTTAAAGTTTTTATTAACGTAAAAAATAATGAAAAACCAATGATTAATAACTTAAATAATAATATTTATAAAAAACATATTTAATGAGAAAAATTATCATGCACAGCACACAAGTATGCAACTAGTTTATAAATAATAACTGTAACATTGTTATTTAGAGAAAATTACGGCTTTGAAGAGTGGAAAACCTGCTTAAAGCCAAAATAGCAGAATTCAGGCTTAAACAATCCAAAGATTCAAAATAAGTTATGAACGCCACTCATCATTGAAACCAAAAGCAAAAATATTTTGACAAACGGGAAAAAAACAAAGGTGAGACTTCCGTAGCTTACCAATTTTTATAGACTCGTCACGTTGGCACAATGAACATTTGTTAGATTAACCTCTTCCTTTGATGTTTGATCCATCTAATCTAATCTTGTCCTCTTCATTTTTTTTTTCCTGAAGGCCGTATACAAAATGACAATTAAAAATGAAAATATCACTGCAAAAGGGCCCCAAGTCACCCCAGAGAGGTCTTTTCATTAGTATTACAGGGACAAATTTACATGTGAGGCATACTCATCACACCACATGCTCAAACGAATCCTCCGAGCCATATTGTTTGGTTGATCGACAAACATCAATTGTGACCTGCCTGTCCCGACTAACAGGTGAAAAAATAAGCCTACCCCAACTACCCCCCAAGATCAGCAGAGGTAGTTTCTTCTCCTTCTGGTCAGCAGCATCAGTATCCATTACAACAGAATCATAGGTAGCTGGATCCACTTCTTCGTATGGAATATTACCAGCTTCTCGTTGTAAATTAATTAGGTCCTCTATCAAGGTCATTAGAGATGGTATCAGAAAGAAAATGAAGTTCAGAAATTCCCAGATCACACTGGAATGCTAGTTGATTAGCATATGTATACTAGTAATCACATTATAGCAAAAACAAGTTTTAATTATGAAGATCTCTCAGAGAGGTTTTCCGTGGAAATAGAGTACTCAGATGTACCATAGTCAATTTCAAGATCTTGGATTTCTTTTTGCATGTTGCTCCTTCAATGTCTCAAATTCCATGCCATCAAGGGGCCAAGGTTCCCTGATCAAATTAAACAGTCATGTAATATATAAATGTCTAGGAGCTGCAAGGTGGAGGAAATAGAAAAAAATAAAATCTCAAAAATAACTTGAGGAATCATATTTGTGCAGTTTTGGTAAATATACTCATCATAGAGATTGATAGAAAGAACCTGTGATGAAAAAATCACTTAGCTAATTAACAATTAAGATGTAAAAGAATTACTTTCGTTCTGAATGAACTTCATAAAAATCATCAAATTAACAGTATTATATGCTTTTGTACTTTTTTTTAAAGAGTATGCTTTAAAACTATTTTAGGATTGAGCTGTTGCTGTCTACGAGGAAAAATCCATAAACAGCCCTGTCTCTTTGAAAGCAGCCCTGTCCAGTGATAAGATGGAAGGTAATATTGATGACATTAATTTCCTTAATGCATCAAGTTGCCTATTTTATAAAAAAAAAAAAAATCTTCCCCAAACTGGAAGAATCATAGGAATAGAACTGTAAGGCAACTTGCAAATAAGAAGAGAATAACATGATTAGTATAGTTCTTTGACAACTTTTTTTTAAGTCACTACATTATTAAGCAACCTGCAAGTTAGGACTAGTATTGAACCCATGATAAACCATTAAAACACACGGATCTAATACTCTCTTCATAAGTAACTCTTGAAACATGCTTAGAACATCTGTCAATCAAATATGACATCGCATGCATCATGTTTTTACAACCCAGACAGGACTGACTGGTCTGACTGGGTTAAATAGGAACCAGTATCTAGGCCGATCAGGTCCAAACAAAAAGAAGGGACAATTTCTTAAAGATTTTGACCATTGAAAAAAAATGCATGCATTAAAATTAAATGAACTAAGTTATTCATTTAACTAAAGAATGCTAGGCCCAACAAAATTTAGCTCTTGCATTGAACACTTCACATACTTTAAGGATTGTGCAACTAATAGAGAAAAAGTATAAAATCTTCCTCTATTTTTTCAATGTGAGACTTGTAACAGGATCAAGAATCAAGATCTTTCAGAGTTCCTAGGGTACTTTACCATAAAGAGTTCCTTAAATCTTGACCTTTCCTTTTTAATGGAATGCTGACATGGCAACATCAGAGCCTTTTATTAAAAAGAAAAGATTAATGAACTCTGTGGTTGAGTACCATAAAAGTGATAAAACCTCTTTCTTATTTATAGAGGAAAAATCTTAGTGTCTTCCTTTATTCTTTCAATATGAGACTTGTAAGACTTTAAATATATATATTTCATTCATTTTTTCCATGTGGGAAGCAGCATTTTCTTTAATTAACTTATTTTATTATTTATGCTGGCTGTACTTTAGAGCCTTGAACCTCTCTCTTTTCAGTTTTCAGGTTCTCATAACTGCCTAGGTTTAAAAACCATGGCATGCATATAAACATGTAGTGGATTGGCCCACTTACAGATGATAAAACGAATGGTTAACTAAGCAAAGGAACAATAGCCACATGGGGCAGAAGGTGTAGGATATGGATTAAAGGAGGAACCTTGTATGCTTGTTGTGATGATGTCCTCTCCAAGTGTTGGACAAAATGACAGTATTTACTAGTTTTTGCCAATGTACATTGCCCATCATGAGGACACTGCATAAAGAGAACCATATGAGAGAGATAGAGAGGGTGGGACTATAGTACCCACAGGGGCAACCATGTATGCACCACTTTTTTGAGCCACCACCAAGTCCTTTGAAGTTGTATTATTGCAGCTTTAGATTTACGGAATTTCTAAGAAATCATGAATATGACACTCCACATAAGCAGAGTTAATAAAGCACATTAGTTAATCAGAAGCACAAGAGTCTTGCAACAAATATAGAATAGTTACCCTAACTAAAATCTTGTCCTGAAGAATGAACAACTTACCCTTTTCTCCATCCATAATATATGACATCACATCTGAGATATGGCATTAAATCCATGAGGTGTTCCAGGTTCAACTGAAACCTACTCCATATTTGCATTTCATAAACATTAAAGGAGAAAACTTGAATGCTGAAAAGATCAAGACTATAAAAGCAAGTAAAACAATTCATCAATAATGTGAGATCATCACTATCTCTATGCCATGTACAAACATGATGAAACATGAAAATTTCCATAAGCAAGAATCATACCAGAACATCCTGTGAAAGATCCCAAAGCTGGCATACTATAGTGATTCTGTCCTTCAGTGATGGTATCTCTCCAAGCATATAGGACTTCACCCCAGAGCCACTACCCATTAAATATCAATTAGTACCAGATATTCAAATGATATTTGTACACTCTCTTATAAACCAAATAGAGTGATGGAATCCTCATTCATGTTAAATTATTATTAATGGGCTAAAATATAAAATAAATATGGTAAAAAAAAAAATATTTGATAAAAGATTCCTTAGGTGCAATACTTTAAAAAATAATATATCATATAGAAACATGCTACTTCCTACATTCATGCCTAGGCAAAATACAAATAATTCAGGGAAATGTTTTAGGAAGAGACCTAGAAGAATGCAACTTACAGCAATCACAAGACCATGTCCTCTCTCTGACTTATTGATGCTTTTAGTAAGTGCCTTAATGCTACCATAACTACGAGTAAGTGGCAGGTTCTTCATACCTAGGAAAAATTGTAACATAGTTTTATTTTGATCACATGAATTTGCAAGGGGAAAAAGGGAAAAGGGGAGGGAGAGGAGGAACAAAGGATGGTCACATGGAGAAGCCTAGTGATACTGCAAACATACTTCACATTTCTCAGGAACAATGTTAATAAGGCAAAATAATTTTCAAGGCACACAATGATAGTATGTCAAATGAAATTTAAATCTAAATTGTGCCTAAAAATAAAATTTCATATGTTAATCTTAAGCCTATCCCTTCATTTCTTAACAGGAATTCTTGAGCATTTATTCACAGCCATAATGCATGTTTTAATTTTAGAAGGAATCATTAGTGGAGATACTTTAGAATAATGAACTGATGAATCGGTGACAATACAAATAGGCAGCATCACAATGATAATTCTAAAAGAATATAGCAGTAACGGAAAATGAGGACTCATGGGTTCTGGTTCCACTCTAGATTCCATTTTCTAAGTTTTAATTAAATTATGACATACGATAGTTGCTAAACGAAATTAGGATCTATGAAAGAGTCCACTATGGACATGGTTACATAAAGGTTTTACTCAAATTGAGCTCATGCATACAAGCACCATATCACACACCTAATGCAAATCACTAAATATCATTGGCCTGAGCTAATTCATGAATAAAAAATCATAGATATTGTATTATAAGGTTATTCTATACATAAATACTAAGTTTGTGTAACTTCCAAATCCAAGACTCCAAACCCATTTAGCACCCAATGGATTCCAATACAATTTAGCACCTTAATGAAATACAATGGGTAATGAAAAATTACTATACGGTCCCTTCAAACAATAGTAATTTTTCATCTAATTACCAGCTGCTCTTTGAAATATTAAACATACAATAATCTCACAGAAAAATCAACTATTTGAAACGGGAAAATGTCAGTTACCTTGTATAAGGCTCCAGCCAGCATGCTGCATTGACTGGGATGGCACTACGAATTTAACTTTCTCCAAGGACTGTGGCCACACTACTTGCAGGGCCCTACAAAATTTTGTTCAAATTGTCGCAAATGCAGCTACTAAGAGATAACAATGAACCAATATGCATTCCAGTATGCAGGTAACCATATTGTGAGATAACGAAATGAGCTTTTCACCAGAAAGCTGAACCCGTGCCATCACCAAAACCTAACACTCTAGCTAGAGAGAAACTTGGTAACCTTCTACGAACCTAAAAATGCAAAATGTACAAAAATGACAAGAAAAATATTCAAATCCCAAAAGCTTCATTTGCTTGCTAAGAACAGGTACAAAAAAAAAAAAGGGCAAAAAGCAGGGAGGGGGGGAAGTAATCAATTAGAACTCAAGGAAACTAAAAGCCTTGACCCAGTTAAGCCTAATTCAACTCTTTGACTGAGTTAAGCTCAGAACTTCATCTAAGTCTCAAATTTCGGCAACCAAACGGAAAGCAATACCAGCAATTCCACACAGAAAGCACCCATTCAATTTCCTATCTTTCACTTAACTTGGTAACATGCTTAGAACACAGCAGGCATCCGAGACACAACATAAGCGACGGTCTCATCCTACGTATACTTGAAGCCAATGTCACCATAGGAGCTTTTGATCTTCCACCACTACTTCAACTGCTCTACTAACTTCAACAGGTCCTCTGTTAGCTTCCTCTATGTTGTTGTCACTAGCTGTGCATTCACATCTTTGATTGTGTTCAGCAACAGTGACAGCCTCAGCACCTTCCTCTTCATGTGCGGCTCCTCAAGCTCCTGTATCCCCAATTCCCCACCTCCAAAAATTAAATGCATATATTATATAAATAGAGAGAAGCATATATACATAGATATTTGTAACCCCCAAAACACCTCCAAAACTAAAATTCTTATGCATAGAAAGAATCATAACTACATACCTATCTGTAACCCCAAACCCTTGTCCAAAAATCAAATCCTTACACATACAATGAAGCATGCATATCCATCCATAAACCCAAACCCACGTCCAAAATTCAAACGCTTGTACAATATTCATACAATGAAGCATACATATCTATCCATAAACCCAAATCCACCTCCAAAAATCAAAGCACACATACATTTCTGTACACCCAATACCACCATATATGATAAACTACCATTTGTCCCAAAAGCTTAAGCTATTAAGAATTGGTCGATTTAATCAACCATAATTCCAACACTCCCCCTCAAGTGTAGTGCGGACTCCCCCTTAATAAGTGAGGTCAAACACGCGGGATTTTTAATTTTTAAAATGGGAGATAAAGTGAAGATAGGGTCAGAACTCAAGAACACCTGTTACCATGTTAAACTACCATTTGTCCCAAAAGTTTAAGCTATTACCAAATGATAAATTGAATCACTTAACTATTATTCTAACAATGTCAGCAACCCCAAAACCACCTCCAAGAATTGAAATGCTTGTATAAACAAAGAATCACACGTAATATTTGTAACCCCAAACCCAAACCCACCTCCAAAATATCAAATACTTATACATACAAAGAAACAGAACATACATACATAAATACATATCAACAATTCTCAGAAGTATTTGGAAATGAGTAAATGGGTACCTCGGAGATATGTTCTGATGGCACGGCGTGAACGGACCAGGAGGACGATGCAGCACTGGGGGATTTTGGAGGTTTCCGGCAAAAGGGTCGCCATTTTTGTGTGGAGATTGTGGAGTATGTTAGTGGAGCTGTGAGGAAGAACTGGCTTTTTCTGCGTGTAAGAGTTTGGGTGTGTGGGTTTTTGGGAGGTTTTTGGGGTTTGGGGATTGAAGATGGGTTTGGACTTATGGGCCTAGGCTAGGCCCATAGTTTGAAGGTGAAGTGTGGAGTGCTTGGGTTGGGTCTGCAGTTTGGAGTCTGGACACTAGGTTCAAATAAACATAGCTTTTAGATAACAAAGCTAAATTCATTTTGTCATTATTGAGCTCCTCTTCTTGTGGGTTCCTGTCTTCAGTCTTCAGTCTTCTTGTGGGTTCAAATCCACTCTCTCCTAATAGAACTGTCAAATTATTTTAAAAATAAATAAATAAATAAGCACCTCTTCAATTATGGAGAGTAAGGTCATGATTTTAAACTTATTAAAGAATTCACATTGAGCGCAATAAACCAACAGTTTTCTAAATTTTGATTGGCCAAATCCATTGTTGAGTACCTAGTAAAGCAAAATTATTTCTTACTAATTTTGTATTTCCTCCCAACACAGACAAATCTCTCTCTCTCTCTCTCTCTCTCTCTCTCTCTCATAGATAGATCTTTCTTGAATGAACATCTTGGATTACCTTCATGTTAATGCTTGAAGTTGCATGGTCAACAACCGTGACCCAATGTCCAACTAAATCGAGCCTTGGTTTGAGCTTGGCAAAGATGACTGTGATGACGCCCACATAATGCCACAAGCGACTAGACTGTAGGTTTCTTCCCTCCTTCTTTTCTTTTTCTTTTTTTTTTTTTTTTTTTTTTTACAAAATAAAAATTCTACTTTAATCTAATCTAAGTATATATATGTGTGAAACTCTCTCTTAGAGACTTGAACCCCAGCCCTTACCTCCCACACTCTACAAATACTTATACTTATGGAATGACCACCGCACCAAGGGTGTGCAGTGGTAACTAAACTGTAGGTTTCAATGTTGATAGAATCTATATACATTTAAGATTAAAATGCAAAACCCACTCTCTAAATTTTTCAGAATTTATTTCAGTCTTCTAACTTTGTTTTCATTTATTTCAGTCTTCTAAATTTCAGATTTATTCAATTAAGGTCTTTCCATCAACTTTTGTTAAAATTTTTTGAAAAAAAAAAATCTAGAAACTACTTTTCAATCGTTAATTGATTTTTTTTTTTTAAAAAAAAAAATTGGAGAATTAATCATAACATATAAGTATAACAAAAATTGATGGAACTGCTTTAATTGAATAAACTAAAAAGTTAAAAGACTGAAATGAATGAAAGTAAAGTAAGAGGACTAAAATGAATTTTGGTGAAACATAGAGAGTGAATTTTGCATTTTAACCTATATTTAACAAGTATATGAGTAATGCTAGAGATACAAACTTTTTTACAAAAAATTTTACAAACTGCTGATGTGGTAGGTAGTTATTGGTAAATGAAAAAATGATATTAATGGTGTGTCTAGATGAAAACCAATAAGAAGTTAACTACGTCAACAGTTTGTAAAAATGTTGTAAAATAGTTTGTAACTGTAGCATTACTCTAAGTATATTGTTATATACACACACAAAATCTTAATCATGAAATAGAGCCTTATCAAAATACAGAGGTTCATATTCCCAATACAACATACATTTTTTATTGTCTTCATAAATGTGGGGGGATTGAAGAATTTTCACCCAAACCTGAGGCCCAATCACAAAGGAGACCCTGTGAAGGGGAATGATCCAAACCCATTTGCTTAAGATAAGGCCCAATAGCCAAGAAGACCTCTTGGAATGGAATGGGACCGGTCCATATATTTAGGAAGCAAAGGGAATCCTTACGGATCGTTCCTGCAAAATTGACGATACACTACATTTAGCAAAGTCTTAACCAAGGTATCGAATACGGATAATCCACGGCGTGCCCAGAATTGGCAGATATAACCCCAGGAAACCCTCCGGATAGATAAGATTTGTAAAGATCTTTACCTTTGCATTAATGAGGGGTCCTCCACCTAACCCCTGTCACATTAAATACATATGAGACAACTTGAACAGTGAAAACACCCCTAAAAGTCCTGTTTCAGGATAAGGAATGGTAGAACCCAATAAAGAAGAGGAAAAATATTCTTGAGAATCTGGCTAGAGATAGGATAGCCGAGAGGATAAGGGAAAAAAATATGCCTATATAAGGGGAGGGACTAGCAAATAGAAGGAGGATTAGGAAAAAGAGAGGGAGAGAGTGGATAGAGAGAAAATAGAAAGAAATTCCAATCTGTTACAGTTGAATACCGCGAGAAAGACAGTTTTCTCTATTGTAATGAGCAAGTTTCATTTGGAATACAAGCCGTGTTAGTTAAATTAATTGTTTGAGTTTCCCATTGTGGAGTCCTCCCTTATATGTTTTAGATAAATAAATTGTGGTTGTCATACCAACACCACCCTCTATCTAGCTTTTTGAATTTTTTTAGTAGTTGGTTTTTGACACCCACAATAAATATTTAACAAATATTAAGTGATTAATTTGTTGGTTTTAATGGGTTTTTGTGATAATCCAGTGGTAATGATATTCTTTATGATGTCACGTGTATGAGATTTGAACTCCATCTCTCCCTCTCCCACTATCTACTCATCTAAATTAAAAAAGAAAAAGAAAAAAAAAAGGGTTTACTGGTTTTAGGGATGGTGGTTTAATTTGGAGCTTTTTTTTAGTTCATTATTTTGGGAGGGGGAGGGGGTTTAAGTATTTTAATTTTGTAGCCATTGCAGCAAGCTTATAGCAATAATATCACCTATAGACTATAGAGTTTGAGGTAGGAGTAGAATTCATAAAGATTCCTGTTAGGTCACATGCTCCTAATGCACATCCTTTTTTCACACTTTGGTTTAAGTTAATCGTATCAGATAATGCTTCACTGATAAGGTACGCAATTGGGATAATTGCTAGTAATATTTTATTAATTATGGCTAACTATTTTAGGGTAATAAACAGTCAATGATATCCAACAATTGACCCTAACAATATTTATGTTGGTCCCAAGGAAATAATGTAAGTCAAAAGTTTGCATGATATAATAGCCATGAGGGGCAGAGGATAGCATATATTATTGGAAAAAGAGACATCAATAACTGACTTGGTCCATTGTAGCTGTAGCACGCAATTTTACTTTTTGAGAAACAGGAAATATATTTAAAACCCTAGTCAAACCTTATCAAAACTCTAGAAACTGTTTCTAAATGGACTTCAATGCTTGCAGCATATAAACATGTATATCATTCAAAGTTAATTGAGTATTGATTGTATCACGAGCATCATGAGTAGAGCTCAATGCTTTGTTTGTTGTTAATGCATTTGGTTCACGGTTCATTTGAAAAGGATGCTTGCAAAAAGAATGCATGCGTGGTGCCGACTAGCGATGTTCCAAATGTTTAAGGTAAAAATTAAATTTTCTTTGCAATAGTTATGAGAAGTATTTTATTTAAGAAAGTTTGCTTATGTGTATCTCCCCCTTATTATTGTAAAAAATGAAAAGTAATAGGTAACGTATACAAATTTTCTGATCTAATTTTTGTATACCATTTTATGCTATACTAATCACAAAAAATGAGACACAAGATTTGTATAATTCACTTGTAACTATCGTGATGTAATTCACAGGGTGTAATTAACTTGTTGGATTGTTATATGGAATATGGTAGCTAGGGATAGTTTGGGCTAATGGATTGAATTTTGTTGCTTGATTTATCCAAAATGTCTTGTGAAATGGCAAAGAGGAAAAAGATCACTACACTAAGTTTAGGTCCAATCCCTATCACCAAAAAAAATGGATACAATGATTTTGTGATGATATCATATCAGAGTATGATGAAGGAGAGGCATACATGCCCTTAAACGCGTGCATCTTCCCCCATGACGCATGTTACTAGGACCCATACCAACACTCTCAAAGATACTCCTCAAAAATCAACCACCACCACATGGTACAAACCGACCCCATGTTCTTATTGTCCACTCATACCTCTTATTTTTAACAAATATTTTTGCTTTAAACAAACCAATATCCATGCGTACTAATTGTATTATTAACACAATCTTAGGGTTTCCAAGCACTTTCATTTCCCAATCAAGAACCCCATCAAAATGTGTAAACTGTAATCCCATAATCATTGTATCATAATAGCAATCTAATATAACATCATACCATATTCTATTTCATACTCTCATTTTTATAAGTCTTAACAAATAGCTTAACCTGTACCAACTAAGAGGTGCACATATATATATATATATATATATCTTACAACATACAAAGGATATATATCATATCTAATTATCTATTACTACAATACTCAAACCCCAGTATACAAACGTATTTCTTCTAGCTAGATTTAGTGTGTAATATTTTCCTTTCTCCTTCTTTCTTTCCTTTCTTTTTGTTTCTTATATATATCTCTTTTCTACTTTTTTATATCTTTTTCAAAACAAGGCGTTGAGTGGATTAAACACTGCTTTTGGGTCTCTAGAAACCATGATTTCAGAAGCAGACCATAATCGTACAGCTTCGGATGAGTTGGATCCCAATTTTGACGTTGTAGCTTCATTGCAATCGGCAAAGTACTTTCCGGACACATTTAACAGTCTTGGATGAGTGGCAACGTAACACGAGGTAGCAGCAGCCTATATAATATATTATCGCATTCCAGTCATATGGTTTGACAGTATCTAAGAAATCATAGGATAAAAAATGAAAGTTTCATTTAAAATTGAATTGTATATCCAATATTTTAGCTTACACATACCTGAGGTATTGTCTTTAAGAGCTTGGAAGCCAAGAAGAAAACCAAATCTGCAATTTAATCAAACACCCAAAAACTCAGAATTAAAAGTTAAAACAATGGTCTCGACTATATATATACTCCTATGTATTGATAAATATCATATGATTTGGATGCACAATCATTATTTTTTTATATTAAGCCAAGACACAATATCTCTTATTTGACAACAAAGACCTTTCCCAATTAAGTTAATTGGAACCTACTCAAACATATTATTATTATTATTATTTGTTTGGGGATTCCAATTTAACCTGTGACAAAGCCTTCACGTTCTCTGGTGAGTCTGGTTCTCACTATTCCTGGATGAACACAATTCACAGTCACGTTGGCCTCCATTTGCTGCAAGTTATTGTAAAATATTTTTGTAAATGTTAAATGAACAAAACAAATTGAACAAGAACAAGTTAAAAACAAAGAAACAAACTTTCACTTTTCTTTTTCTGTCTGCAAATCCAACAACTAACTAATAAATCAAATAATTTAACAACCTTAAGCCTCCAAGCAAGTTCCTTGGTGTGCAAAACGTTGGCGAGCTTCGAAAGTGCATAAGCACGTGTTGCATCATAATGGCTGTAGAGACCAAGACAAATTTCAATCAAATCAAAGTCATACGTACATACATATACATATATAGTGCACACATAATTTTTTTTTTTTTTTACTTATTCTATATTCACCTTTTGTCTCGGGTTATCAGACCGAGATATCGGATTAAGTCACCGGAAAACCAGCCGTGAATGCTCGACGACACGTTCAAGATTCGGCCTTGAACGCCGGTCTTCTTTGCCGTTTCGATCAGCCTATTCAGCAACAGCTTCGTCAACAGAAAATGACCTGCATATATTCATTGAAAACAAAACAAGAAAAAGATAAACTCATTATTGAAGCTCTACCAAAACCCCATTAACAAATTCACCATTTTTTTTAATAATATGTTTCAATATAGCTTACCTAAATAATTAGTGGCAAAAGTCATTTCTACTCCGTCTTCAGAGATTGCATGCTCGTGAGTAAACTTGCCCGCGTTGTTTCTAAGATCAAATACAAATTAAGACAAAGTCACATCTTATTATACAAAACCATAGTCTAAAATGTCTACAATAATATTCTTATAAACACCAACTTCTCATCGATCACTTATAATTGTTTTTGGTAATCGAGAAATTATGGAAATCGGGTCATATAGTAGAATACAAAACCATAGTCTATTCTAATATATTTCGTATATTCTTTTATATATGTAGATCAATCTGCCATCGAACGCGTATATATATATATATATATATATATATATATTGGTTATCAAGAAACTAAAAATTATACTACAAAATTATAATCCGCTTACTAAAAATCTCTTAATATTTTTAACCTAACCACGTACAAGATTCAAATTCACCCTTCTAAATTATCAAATTATTAAAACAAAATTATAGTCTACGGTTTATGTTTTATATATTATTCTAATGACAATACTAGTACATTTTCGAAAACATACTATGAAAAATAAAAAACGACAAAAAATAAAATAAAATAAAATAAAGGAGGACTTTTGGAGTTACATGAGAAGACTGAGAGGCAAATCGAGGGACTCGAACTCGGAGACGAAATTTCGGACAGAAGTGAGAGAGCTAAGGTCGAGCGACATGACAAAAATCTCGGACTCGGGACACTCCGACACGATACGAGCTTTAGCTTCTTCAGCGGCCTTGAGGCTTCTAGCCGGAAGAACCAGTCTGGCTCCTCGCTTGGCTAAAACCAGAGCTGTCTCGGCTCCGATCCCCGACGTAGCCCCTAGCCAATCACAAAAACCCAAGTCAGACTCTCACTCTAGCTCCCACACATACTTATATATACTGGTTTTTGATTGAACGGTCATGATTGATTACCTGTGATGATGGCTGTGATGGAGCTCAGATCACCACAGCTTTCGCTGACTTGCTCGGCCGTGGACTTTGAGCCGTAGCCACTAGCACCGGCTGAGCCGATTAGGTACTTCACGGTCTCAAGCATTTTTTTTTTTTTAACTGGGTTTCTCTAGCAGTAACTAGCAGTTTCTTTGTTATGGTGGGTATTCTTGAATTTTTTTGGGTTCAGTTGGGAACTTGGGGTAATGGGTTCTGTGTGTTTTGGTTAAAGTGTGAGTGAGTGTGTAACTAAGTTGACAACGTACACTGTTGGAGTATCACAAAACTGTCAAAAAACCCAAAGTACGTGTACTTACTTGTCAGTTTTGGTGTATTGAGTAGAGAGCTAAAGGTGGTGTTTTCTTTGTCAGATTTTGCGGCCTACGCCGCTTTGCATTTACTGTGTTTCTATGTATGTGTGCTACAAAGATAGAGAGGTTGGTGGGGGGGCCTAATTAAGATGATCACAGAGAAGAGAAGGGAAAGAGGGTTTTGCTTTTGCAGGGTCAGTTTGGAAGCTTTAAGAAAAAGAAAAGGTTTTTATGGGATTTTATTGGTGTAGTAGCTAGGTGGAGAATCAATTAGAGAGAGAGAGAGAGAGAGAGGATTACATATTTGTCATTGATTGATTGAGATAAAATGTGTGTATGATTGGGTCTATTGTTGTTTGTTAGTGGGTCGAATCCAACACTTAATCCAAATGGAGGGTTTAATTTACTTGACTAATTATAAAATGGAGGTTACTTTATTCACCAATTGTTTATTATTTGTAATTGGTGTGAGTGAGTTAGAGCACTAGCATTGAAAAATGCTATCCTATGCTATTATACTATCCCAAAAAGTCACTTTATTACTTATACCATTCCATTTTACAATACCTCCCACATCCTAAAACTCTATTCTTATTAAAATATTATTCTTTAATCTTTTTTTATTATTTCTTTTTAACCAATTTTTTTTTTCAGTTCTACTTTCCTAGGCTTTCCAACCGTTTCTTTTTTTTTTCCTCTGCCTCCCTCAACACCAGCTCCTCTCACAGAACCACACAGACCCATCACCGATCAACCCACCACCGATCAACCCACAACCCAACCACTACCCAAACACGACCCAAACCCCGGACCCAACCACCACCCACAACCCCTTTAAGCACCGGTCATAGCCAGGAAAAAAAACCAGCATCACAACAGAACCATCACGCACAAACACACGCACAAACACAACCATCAAACCTTAAATAGAGCAACAAACACACATAATCCAAATATCCGCCGGCGATTCGATTAACTGATTTCGGCGACATGTACAAATGAGTTTCTCTAAAATCCCACCGGAACAAAAATCCCAATTAAAAAAAAAAAAAAAAAAAAAAACCAGCATCACAATAGAACCCGATCTCCACTTCGATCTCCAATCTCCGATCTCCGTGACCCACGCCGTGACCAATTAGCCATACCCACAACCCACTTCAGCTCACTCCAATCTCCGACTCCGTGACCCATGCCGTGACCCGCGCCGTGACCCACTTCAGCCACTCCGATCTCCGATCTCCATGACCCACGCCATGACCCACTCCGATCTCCGTGACCCACAACTCACCTCAGCCATACCCACCACTTCCTTTAAGCACCGGTCACAGCCAAAAAAACAAAGCAGATGAGAAAGAGATGATGATGTTTGGGTTTGAAAGAGGAAAGAGCAGAGAGATTGAAGAGAGCGGAGAGAGCAGATGATGTTTGGGTTTGGAAGAGGAAAGAGCAGAGCAGAGAGAATGTGAAGAGAGCGGAGAAAGAGAGAGGAAGAGGAAAGAGCAGAGCAGAGAGAATGTGAGGAGAGCGGAGAAAGAGAGAGTGAAGAGAGAGAAATCGGTGGATTAAAATATATATATTTTTTATACCATTGTGCTACAGTACAATTCTAAAGATAGAATTGTACTGTAGCACTATTGTAAAAATTTTTACAATAGTTGTGTTTAGCATCCTTTGATGCAGCACATTTTAAGCCATAAAATGCTAAAAAAGGCTTAGATATAGCATTAGCATTAGAGGCGATCCAAAAAGACGTGGGCATAGATGAAAAGATCGGGAGATATGATTGCCGTTGTCTCTTTTGGCGTTTCGGTGGATGCTTCTTCACATTAAAAGTTAAAATGACATATATTTAGACCTTATCACATCATTTTGCATGTCTTCTATATGATTTTGTGGAATTGTGTAAGTTTTACGTAATATGGAAAAATATGGTTGTGACGAGTTTACCACCAAAAAAAAATATGATTGTGACAGTATAGCTCTCAATCATAATGAGATTGAAAAAAAAAAAATTTATAGTGAGTTGTCTTTGTTTCATTTAATTTTATGTTATATAGGAAATTTGTTAGCATCAATTATTCAATAATTAAATTAAGCAAATTCTTGTGTAAAGTTTCTCTAATCGCGTGCTACATATATATACAAGTTAATGAGGCAAGTTAGTCATTAAGATATGATTAAATGTTAATATGAAGAAATCTCTTTCAAAAGTTGTGTGAAAGTATATGAGAGTCTTATAAAAATTCATAAATTATAAATTTATCATCATATTTTTAGGTTTTTTAAAATAAATAAATAAAAATGTGCGCACACCTTAGCATATTGAAATAAATTAATGTCTTAATGATAGAATAGGCTGCACAATTGACTTGAAAATAGATTCCTTCATATGAGTGGAAGAGGACACCAATATGGTGTTAATCCCTAGTCCTCTAATACTTAAGTTAGAAATTTCAGTTTTTTAGTAAAACGGGAGGCCTCTTTTTTAGATTATCTTGTGCATACTTGGTTCTCTAAGCTTCCTCCTCCCCCTTTAAGGTTAATTATGAAGGTTATTGATGAGAATTAGTTTCTTGGAATCTTGTTGTTGTGATAAATGGCATGCAACAACTTGTCATTGTTGGCATTAATTTTGAAGTATTAGTTGTTCAATCTTCAATTGGCTTCTTACATGGTGATTGTGAGATCCATGGTGAATTGAGTACCACAATAATAGTTGATATTTTTTCCAATCCGTTATTAAGAAGATTAAGTAGGAGGAAATTAGGGTCCTGATTCCTGACTTAGTTTTTTTTTTTTTTTTTTGGAGACCAATACTCCTGACTTAGTTAGGTATATATCACATTGTCGAGTATGTATCTTCTCATGGGATAAAGTAAACAACTATTACGTTGCCTGAATTGAGTAAATAATTATTATCCTAGCCAAGCTAACCGAAAGATTTATCCTTGATCAAGTAAAACCATGTCAATTCTTTTGGTATATTTTACATCTAACTAGAAACGAAGATGGTTTGTAGAGCAAGAACACTAAGTGACTGTTTGGATTGCGCTAAAATGAAATTTTAGCGCATTTGCGTCTCTATTAGTGGAATTCCATGCACTATTCACAAGACTTACAAGTTGTCTAATTCAGTAAAATTTTCATTAAAGCTGAGTCCAACGACATTATTTACATATTTAAAAATTATTTTATTAAAATATTTTCAATTTTCAATCCAAACAGACCCTAATAATAGTAAAATTAGGAGAGCTATTAAATCAAACATGAATTTTTACCTCTTCAAAGAGACACTTTTTCTTTAATGGGTGGAAGAGACCACAAGGTTGAAAGTTACTAAATTTACTCTCTCACACGGTTACACACAAGGTAATTACACTTTTACCTCATCACCCTTGCCACATAAGAGCTGTTTGGTAAAAAAAATTTATTGTTTAAATATTATAGGACTCGTTAGGTAATGTTATTTTAGTAATGTTGTTTGTATTTTTTAGAAATATGTGTATATGAAAAAGTGTATAAGAATACATTTAATGTTATTTAAATACTGAAAACTATCATTTAAACAATGTTAACAAATGGTAACAATGAGGTATGTGTTATAAAAATATGTATGAATTAAAAAGAATTGTGAAAATTAGTATTGGAGCGTTTAAATAATAGTACCAAAACCGAACACCCCTAAATCTTCTTATTGATTCCATTACTTAAAGGGCCATTAAACCAACCAAACCATCCTAATCCTACCAGAACGTGGCCAATGCTTGTCTAAATTCTAATGGAAAAGAAAGTACACCGTGTAATCACTAATCACCAACGTAAAAAAAACAAATGACGAAAATATTTATAGGAACAATTACTTATATGTTATGATCTGCGAGCGTGTGTGTGTGGCGCTTGTTGGTTGGTTGGAAACGAATCGGCGATTAATTTAGAGTAATAAAATATGGGAATGGGCACGATTTTTTATGTAAGAATTGTCAAAAGGAAATTGCACGTGAGGGTTTCAGAGTTTTTCAGATCGGTCAATCCTACGGCCTCGAATCTGTCATTTCATCGGGAAAAACACTTACCCAGTCAATCATTCCTGTTCAACTACATATGCACACTTACCCAGTAAAATCCAATATATATAAATGAAGGTTTAACTAAAATTACCATTATTCGGCAAAATAAAATAAAATTACCATTTGGGGAGTAAATATAATGGTAAGAAGTTCTTATAATCTGTTTTATTGTTAAGGGCTGTTTGGTAAATAAGTTTGAATATATTTTTGAATATTTTAAATAATATTATACATATTTTCACACATTTTTATTTATATATATATATCAAAAACACTCAAATAACATTACTCAAACTCTCCTACCAAATGGTCCTAAAGTTGTAAATTTGAATAGTATTAAGTTTTATTAATATCAGGTAGTCCCAAGCCATGATACAACATGAAGAATGCGGTGTAGAGCCAATTATCACATCTGCGACTGCAAGCCCTTTTTTTCTATTTTAAGAAAATGACTAATGGATCTTTAATGCAAATTACATTGTTAACTTTGGTAAATTGTTATTTTGGTCAAATAAGTTTTATTTTTATCATTTTAGTTTTGTAGGTTCACATTTGCAAATTGCAATCACCATTAGTCATTCCTCCATTTTGTGAAAAAATTTATAGGTTTTTTTTTTAGAATGAAGACTACTATTTTATTAAAAAATCAGTCAAGATCAGCAAATAGTACATTATAGAGGTGTGGTGGAATATCCTCCACTCACACCGACAAACCTCTAACATGTCTAGCATGTTTAGCTAGGTTGTGTATAACTCTATTACCACTTTTACGAATATGGGTGAAAGTTATGCATTTACTGGTAGCAATAGTGGATTTAACAAACTCAAGAAGATGGCCATAAGTTGTCAGTGAGGCTTCTGTGCTTCGGAGAGTGTTGATAACAGCTTCTAAATCTCCTTCTATCATAAACTCATTAATACCAAGTTCTTGTGTAAAGGTTAACGCTCGTGCAGCAACCATGGCTTCCACAATGACTGGTGAAAACAGTAAGGGAGCTTGTTCAGACAAAGAGGCAATGGCATTTCCTTGACAGTCGCAGACCACAACACCCAAACCAGTGTTGCCCAACTCCGGGAAGATAACACCGTTATTAATGAGTTAGAGGACCAAAATGACAAAAAATTGAAACTTATTGGACCAAACGAGTGAAATGACAATTGACAAACTTAAAGGAATTTTTTTTTTCTTTTTTGCATTTTTTTTAAATGACAAAGTTTAGTTACAAAATTAATTGTAACCTAAAACTACAACCTTACTCAATAAAATAGATATTACTACATATTTTGAAAATCTAACCGTTGAATTACATGTTTTTTATACTCTTAATACACTTGTCAAATTTTGTATTGATTGAATATTATTTACTATATAATCTATAAACTTATATTTTATGTATAATTTTAAACTTCAAAAACTTGCAATTTGAACAATTTATTGATAATATAGTTATTGATATTTAATTTTCTAGAAATTTTGCAAGTATGGTCTCTAAAAAAAATATTAAAAAAAAATTGCAAGTATGGAGAATATAAAAAGAATATGTAATTTAATGGTGGATTTGTCAAAATTTACCTTCAATAAAAAAAATATTGAGTAAAGTTGTAGTTTAAGTGTATAACTAATTTTGTAATTAAACTTTATTTTAAAAGAAAGCATGATTTTTTTTTTTTTTTAGTCTTAAAAATCTAGCATTTTTTAATAGTTAATGGGAGCTATAGATATTGAAGGATTAACGGAGACAATAAATGCAAACTACAAAACCAAAATGATAAAAATGAAACTTAAGAAGGCTAAAATGACTATTGGCCAAATTTAACCTACCTAATTTGCTTTCGCCTAAGATTTTAGCATTAACCTTATCAAGCGACTGAAAATGGAGGGATTTTCTTTTGGGTAAACTTGTGGGGTGCAGTTTTGTTTGTTGAGAAAAAGATGTTTGTTTTCTTATGGGGCCATATGGGAAAAGATGTTCACAATTTGTATTTATAGTGCAAGCAAATACGGGTGGACTAGATTAAATTGGACCAGGGAGCACGAAAAAGATAACCATTAAGGTGTGGATTTTTTTATTTTTATTTTTATTTTTTATGTTGGGTAACATCAGATTGCTGGTCTCATCATCCCATGATTAGTAAGTTGTTCGTGTATATATATATATATATATATATATATATATATATATATATTTTTTTTTTTTTTTTTAATTGATACGTTAGGATTTTTAAAACTTATATTTATAAATACCATAGAAATTAGAGAAGAATTGAACACTGTATGTCTTATTTAAAAATATTAGAAGATGTTAACTAATTGAGTTACAAGCAGTAGTGGAGTCACGAAATTTTCTTGGGAGGCTGGTGAATACATTTTTGTGTAATTTTTAGATTTATTACCAAATATAAAAGAAAATTAATGGAAGATTTCAAATGCTGGGGGGGCCATGACCCCTTAGCACCCCTAACTTCACCTATGGTTACAAGACTCTTGATAGGGACCGTAAGATTTTAGTCTATATATTAATAAGTATTTTTTTTTTTTGTTCAAGTAAAATTAAATTCCAAGTTTCTTATTTGATAATAAAAGATTTTATTTATTTAGTTAACTTGCACCCACATATACGGATGTGATATTGATAAATAATAAATTGAAAAGAACAGCTAAGAGTTTTATAACTTAAATTGGTTATTGACAAACCTTGATGTTTTTAGTAAAAATATTCAAGTTTAAATCCTCTCACTCTCAAGAGCCTCAAATATTGAATTATTGAAAAAAAATATATATTAAGGGGCTAAAAAACAATCAACTTTCTATGTAGGCTTATGAGCAAACTTATCATACCCACATGGGCCACATCAAACCCTCACACACACTTTAATGTTTAATGCAGTTAGTTCTTTGTACCTTACTCAGAAATAAGATTTGAATGTAATTCCGTTGTAGTTTCACTTAATAGACAATACTTGATTGAACAGCTCAAATTTTTTTTTTTTTTTTTTTGGATGAGAACAGCTTTCATTAAACCGACACAGAAACAAAGGAAACAAGGACACAAATACATCATAGACAATCCTGATGGATCAAGTGTCTCACTATGGACGGGGAACAACCCTCCCAGACCTGGCTCATTTCCTTACACTTAGCATAGAGGCATTTGTTAAAATGGATTATATGATAAAATATTCCTTTAATTATTGGGTTAACAAAGATAAGGGTGTTTTGTACACTAGCATATCCTTGGAAAATCCGAACAAAGGAAACCCCATATATAATCATAATTTGAAATTGAATTATAAAGATGTTTAAGAAGCATATATATAATATTATAATTTAGGTGTTTAGCAAAAAATATTATAATTTAGGAAGAGAATATGATTTCCTAGAGCACGTTGGTTGTCGAAATCTGTGATAGAGTGGGAAAAGGAAGGAGAATACTTTATTATGAGCCAAAAGGTTTTGAAATAAAGGAAAAGAAGTCACAAAAATTTGAGTTTTTTTTTTGAAGCACTTCCACAAATCCCCACAACCCATGCCCCCACGGAGGGACCTTATGATATCATATTCCTCTTCTTCGATAAACATATTTTATAGAGGCATATTCCATATGCTTTTATGACCACAAGTGCTGCTTATATCAAAATTATCAATTGCATTTAGGTAAGTTCTTGGATCTAACCACCAAACCTTCTGGCTTGGTGGTACTCGGTCTCCTTGTGATCTAACAGCTCAGGGGTTCTATCCCCT
This sequence comes from Quercus lobata, assembly GCF_001633185.2. Lineage (NCBI taxonomy): Eukaryota > Viridiplantae > Streptophyta > Magnoliopsida > Fagales > Fagaceae > Quercus > Quercus lobata. Next base: position 28,443,837 of record NC_044905.1, on the reverse strand, counting down.
GCATAAACACTTACCCAGCAAAAAAAAAGTTCTTGGATCTAAAACTTGGATTTACCCAATCATGTTAATGGGTGCCTACAATTGTTAATAAATTATATTTTAAAAGTTTTAATGCTATTTTTATGGAAAATATAAAAAATTAATAAAAAAATTAATTGTTTTATAATTTTTCTATAAAATATTTTTTAAAATAATTCATAAATCAATATCCCAAGGGCAGTCGTTAACATTTTCTTAACTATAAAGTAGATAAAGATTATTCACTTAACTTGCAGGAGATATATCTTTGGTACCAGACTAACAAACTTCACAGTAGGATTTGTTTGGTTCTGGTATTTTGTAGCCTATTTTATTTAGGTAAAAATGCATATTTGATCATAATTAAGCTGCATAACTTTTCATTTCATTTAACCAAAAAAAAATACCTTTTCATTTCAAAATTATCTTTATACTTTAAAACACTCACTTTAGTCAACATATTTTCAAAATTGTTTTTTTTTTTTTTTTTAAGTTCTTATCGTAATCTAAAATACTAACGTGACCAAATTTGATACTCCAATGCAAGTTCTATTCCATTCAAAATTTGATAAATCTGTGAGACTGTTTGGCTGCTCCATGAAAATACGTGCTAATAAAATGCTGGACTAATTAGTAATTAGCAATTAACTATCTGTGAATCCAAAGTACAATATGCATGCATGTCATGAATTTTATTTTTAAAGCAGCACATGGGAAAGATATAGAACTTGAGGAAGTACATCTGTACATGGAGCTCAGATCCTAACTCTGCTATCCCAGTTCATCATCCCCAACATAAAAAATAAAAATAAAATTAATTAATAAAACTTTATGGCTTCTATTATTTTCAGTGAAAGTCATAGACACAAAAAATTTGACATAAGATAATGTGATAGATTGATAATAGTAAGTAAAATAATAATATTACTGATTAATCAGATAAAAATTAGTACAAACTTGTTATATCAGTTTGTATTAAAAATGTTGCCAACATTTTTTCTTTGGTATGCAGCATTGCTCTTACTTTGACAAAGTTACTGTTAAATTCACAGAAACTGAGAAACCTTGGCCGACCTCTATCCACAAAAAAAAAAAGAAAAAAAAAAAGGAAAGCCTGGCCGACCAAATTTATCTGACTCTCTCTAGTCTTCTATTTTGTTCTTTAGCTTTTTTCACTATGGTCTATGTCCCAAAAAGTGTTCTTATCCTTCTGAAACTGACACTTCGTCAGTCCTTTGTTTTTTAATCTGTGTCCTTTGTTTATCATGTTGCTTGTGACTTAAAAAGAAAGAAACCTTTATTAGCTTTCAAAATGATTTTCTGCATTTTCGTAAAATAAAAGGGGAAAAAAAAGACAAAATTTATTATTTTTATTTTTTATTTTTATAAATCCAATTCTGATTGAAACTAATACATACATGAGTGCAAAAGCTACTGTTACTTTGTTTGGGGAGCTCAAAGTCACAAAGGGTTGAGTATTTTTCAGGGAAATCGATTTAACACTGTGATCGTTAGGAAAAACTGAAGGCATGTCACTCTGCCCCGCATAACCAGTGCCACAAGAACATTTTAGAGGTAGTCCTTATATAATTCTTTGTTTATGCTATATTACTATCAATTGGATTAATATTTTAGTATTTTTTTTTTGTGCTAATAACTAAGAATATAATAATTCTAGTATCCCACAATTTGCTATAATTATTTTACGTGACAGACGGTGAGTAATGAAGAAAAAATATTAAGTTTATGTGATGATGACAAACAATCAAGCAGTTATGATAAAATGAGTTTTAAAATGTGTAGTAAGCTTGAGAATATTATTAAAGAGAAACAAAAGCCGCATCCTTCCTGCAAGCATTCAGGACTGCCCCGGGAAGATGCAAATTACAACAAAAAGAAGACCTATAAGCAACAATAAATTTACTTAACAATGTGCTTGAAGTTAAGCTCTCTCTTATAACCCAACTAAAATTACAATATATATACACATTCCTATAAAATCAAAAAAATACCTCTTCAAAAAAAAAAAAAAAAATCAAAAAAAAAAATCTGGAAACAAAAGCAGATCATACTATAGAATATTCCAATGTAGATCAAAATAAATGAAGTCTGGATAGATCCATTGAGTTCAAAACAAAATGGCTCATTTTCTCCGTTAATCTTTTTAATGTGATATATTTACACATGGCTCGGTAAAGTGAAGTTGTCCTGGATATGAGATATGCCTTTACACCAAAAGGTTTTGGAAATCAATTATATACTGTTTTGCCTTTAAATGAGAACATTGGCAGCTAAAAACAATCATTTATCATTGTTAATTTAGATAAGAAATATGATAGCAATCCATTGTACAAAGAAGGGGCATGCTTTGTTCCACAACAGCAAGCTTAGGTCAGTCACTCGTTCTATGTATGCGTGTAACAAGTTTGGCCACAAAGGGGAAAATATGCTTTGAGCAGAGCACATTATTTGCTTCAACTTTATTTAAGAACTTGATTGAGTGAGTGATTTTATTTAGTTAAAACCAGAGGTCCATGCCTAGTAGCCCACTGTTCTTTCAGACCAACTTGTCTCGAATATATGATACACCAAAAACGTATCAATCCTTGGATTTTGTACCTCTTTATCTTAGTGAAAGAAAAGCTCTTTTCCTCTCATTTGGGTGTTTAGCTCGCCAACTCTATTTGACTAATAACTAATAAGCACCGAGAGAGGAGGGAATCGCACAAGACTATATTAATATATGCAAATTTGCAAGTCTAGTCATACTTACCACTTATTTTTCCAGATCTATTTTTAGAACCCATTTGGTCTAATGTCACAAACATACATGAATGCTAATGGTTTGATTTGAATACTACGGTTCTTTCAATGATTGCCACTCCTTTCTGTGGGAGCCTGGAATCATGGAAGGGGGACCCTTCCCTAAAATTAGGCTTTTAAGGGGTTTCCAATCTCTTAATCTAAATTAATATTGGATTAATCAGATTATACATCTTTCAAACTCCTTGATTTGAATCTCTTATTAAAAAAAATGCATGGCATCACATACCTCACTTTAGCCACACAAAAAAAAGAAAGAAAGAAAGTCTTGAAATTGTAACACATTAGTTCATTTGCACTTGGTTTAGCTTTTTTCTAGAATTTATTTCTTTACATACAGATTTTTAAAAAGTTTCCTTTTTCTAGCTACATTTTTAGTTTTACCCACTTTCGACAAATAAGCAAATTAATATATAAGCCAATCTAATATCTAGACAAAGATTGTGATTTGTGATAAAAGAAATAAAAAGAAAGAAGACAATTTTAGAAAGCAAGCAGAAGAAGGTCCTCAAGGATTTGATTAAAGAGAAGTGGAATTTCAAAGCAATACACAAACTTAAATGTGCGCCTGTCTTTTTGTGTCATAAATTTACTAATATTTTCAGTTGGGTTTTAAGTTGTACTCCCCCACAGAAAACAAATGAAATAAGGCATGCTAATCTCACAAGTCACAATTATAATATCTTATTAGTTGGGTTTTAAGCAATCTCACTGCAGAATAGGCTTTTTTAGGAGAATGGTGTCAATGGCTTAGAAAAAGAAAGAGATCTATCAATGACCCACCACTACCCACTAAGTAGTGTTTCAATCTTTTGTGACATAATGAGTCCATAAAGGTACCAATGAATTTATTTACCAAAGAAAAGAAAGATGCCAATGGATTGGAATATGATATAAGTAATGTGTAATTTAATTTGAATTAATTAAGGTTTAACTCTTTGTCAGTTCATTGGGGAAGACGTTGACATAACCTATCAAGTGTTCGGCAGCTAGCTCCACCAGAACATTATTGTGAAATCAGTAGATGCTGCTCCTAGAGCTAATCCAAGGTTTCTTACCTAATTGAATGATTGAATCTTTGATCTTTAGAATCTCGAAACAAAATAACTCGAGATTTATATGGTTTATTTTTTTTAAAAAAAAAATCTTTTATCATAGGGATTGTGGCCAGATAATTGATTTGAGGTGTGATGACTGGAACTAGTATTAAAAATAAAATAGAGGTACAAATCAATAAAAAATAAATAAATAAAAAGGTTATGTGGGCAACAATTTAGACCACTTTAGTTTATTCGGTTCACTTCAGTTTAATTTCAGTTCATTTGGTTTATTTGGGTCCACTTCATTCTATTTTGGTGCACTTACTTAAGAATGGGAAGAAAAAAAATTTGGGTTTGAGAATACTTATTCTAAATCCAAATTTATTAAAAAAATAACTAAATGATTTCTGGTATTATCTTTCTTTATTTTTTTTCCCACCTTAGTTGATATTAATTTTTTAGTTTTTGAGTGAATTACACCACTTAATAACTTATTAGTAGATGTGAATTTTGAAAAATCTACTGTTGAATTATATTATATCCATATTCTCTCCATGCTTGCAAAATTTCACGGTAATAAAAAATTAATAGTCATGTTATCAATCAATTGTTTAAATTTAAGTTTTTGTAGTTTAAAACAATTAATATGAGTTTATGGATTACATAGTAAATAATATCTGATTGACATGCATGTTAAGCACATGTAGAACATGTAATTCAACAGTGAAACTCTTAAAATTTGAATTTTATAACAAGTTATTGAGTGGTGTAATATTGTTTAAAGTTACACCAGGTGTAACACACACACACACACACACACACACTCTCTCTCTCTCTCTCTCTCTCTCTCTCTCTCTCTTCTCTCTCTCTCTCTCTCTCTCTCTCTCTCTCTCTCTCTCTCTCTCTCTCTCTCTCTCGATGTATGATATTAAGTTTAGTCTCAATTCATTAATGAGTTGGATACTAATATAAAGTTACGCCAAATACATTCTTTTGGGAGTTTACAAGGGAAATGAATGAAATTGAATAGAATGATTATAAAGGAATGAAAATGAATGAAATTGAATATAATGTATTTAACCTAGGAAAAGGAATGGAAATGAAAAGAATGAAATGTAATTAAGTAACTTTCTTTGGATGTTTTAAAATAAATGAATGCAAGTGAATGGAATGTAAACTTGTTTGGGAGTAACATAGAGGGAAAAGAATAGAATCATTTTATGACAATATTACTATTAGATCCATATTTTAAAATAAATGGCTGAATGTATAGGGGTATTTTAGGAATTTTAGTAAAAAATTCATTAAATTTAATTTTATTTCCTCCAATTCCTCCTGATTTCGGGAGAAAAGAAAATTTGAGGTTTAAAGGGAATAGAGAGGAATGAGTGTTCCCTCCTACCCAAACCATTCCCTCCCACTTAAACTCCCAAAAAAGGAAATGGACTTTCCATTCCCTTTATAAAAACTCTCAAACAAGGGAAGTGAATAATATTCTAAAATTATTCTCTTCATTCTTTTCCATTCCCTCCCCCTCCTCCCAAAACGAGGGCTTAGTTGTTGAAAATTCTTACGGAATGAAAATATAATATCCAAGCCATATGGAAAGCATAATATATCAAAGTGTATTGACAAATTTTTGGACATATTGGACCAAATTTAGATGTAGGTATAAAATAGATTGTTGAATTAATTAATGAATTTGCAATATATATATATATATATATATATATATTTTGATACAATGAATTTGCAAAGTAAATTGTAGGGACTAGGGCCCAAAATAATGTATTGGGCCATTGGGCTTTGGGCCTTGTCTGAGGACACTAACAAGTCTGAGGAGGAGCAAACAACTATTAAATGATTTCCAGTAAAAGTCTCATAAGTGGGAGTTGAAGGGAAGGACATCCGAGGAGGAATTCCTCCTCGGACACGACGAATGTAGTCCAAGTATGCACTCTAGCAATAAAAATGTGCCCCATGAACATGTGAGAGGGAAGGAAACTCAAAATATTTAAGGAAAAGTTGCTACTTTCACATTAAATGCACTGCGGCTACTTTTTTGGCCGCATTAATGTGGAGAGGACGTCTGAACAGTGCTGCCTTGGCTACCATAACTCATAAAAAGCTGAAAGGGGTGTTTGATAGGATGAGTACTCAAGTGGGAATCCGGATGATCAACAAGTGTAGGATCAAGATGATTAGAAAGAAGCTATATAATGTGGAAGAACCCCTATGAGAAGGGGATTGGAAAAACAAAGACAAAACACTGCAGCAATCTAAACTATTTCAGTATCCAACTGTGATCAATATACAAGAATTGTGGTTTCCTTGGACTGAAAGTCCATGGACATCAATATCTCTTATTTGTGCTTGATTGTCTTTTAATCCAATACTAGTCGTTGTCCAATTCATTAGGACCTAGTTCTTTGACCTATTCTCTATAAATTCATTATATTGAACTTATTGGACTAAGACTCCATACAATTTGGGCTTGGGCCCTAAATTTTAGCCCTACAATTGGCACCGTCTGTAGGGAGGAACTTGGGTGTTAGTGAGTGCAACAATTAGACATGAAAGGATCAGGTCTACACCAAGAAAACTCACGCCAAGCAGGTCCCCAATGGACAGAACCCGTAGGATCCCAGTGATAAGGTAATTTTCCTGGCCCTGAACATGAACAAAATCAGGAGAATGAAAGGAATCGAAAGGGGAGTGTGCATACTACCTAGATGAGCAAAAGCCACTCCCAAGTGGGTAGTTGGGTATCCCAGAGACGAAACAACAACCAAGCCATGTAGTAGGAAATAGACGACTTGAAAAAGAAACTGCGCCATGCACAGCGGAGGCGGTCTCCTTCTAGCTCTAGCATATCCTCTAATGATGAAGAGGACGGCAATTATAGGCAGAGATCAAGAACTCCTCCAAGCGAGACCTTCTCTTATGAAGACGAGTGCCATCATAGACGAAAACATAAGAGCCCATTTAATAAGGGCCTAGGTAACGATGCCATGAGTAAGGCTTTGGATCAGATCTCTAAGTCACCCTTCACGCCCTAGATAGAAGGGGCTAGGTTACCTCAGCGGTTCCATCAACCTACGTTTACCGTTCATAATGGTCAAACGGACCCCATAGAGCATGTGAGCCAGTTTAATCAAAGAATGGCCATCCACTCCCAGAACGAAGCTTTGACGTGGAAGGTTTTCTCGTCTAGCCTAGGACCTGTAGCGATGAGGTGGTTCAACGACTTGAAGACGAACTCCATAGATTCCAATAAGCAGCTACTCAAGCCTTTGGCTCTCGCTTCATTACAAACAGCAGGGTTTTTCTGCCTCTGAGTTCGTTGTTATCATTATCCATGCGTGAGGGAGAAACTCTAAAAGTATACTCGGACAAATATTGGGAAACGTATAACGAGATGGACGACAATTTAATAACGTCGCCATCAGCACTTTCAAAAGCGGTCTTCCAACCGAGCATGGCTTGAGGAAATCCTTGATTGGTAAGCCTGTCACCAACGTACGTCAACTTATGGACTGGATTGACAAGTACAAGAGAATGGAAGAGGACCAGCTGCAAGGGAAAGGAAAGGAGAAGGTCATCCCTCAAAAGAGGAGTGATTTCAGGTCGGATCGATACAACAATAACCATCCAAGGAGAGATTTTACAGAGCAATTAGGATCAACCAACACGCAGACGATTAACGCCATATTTAGAGAATCGATACACCAGGTTTTGAAAAAAGTCAAGAATGAGCCATTCTTCAAGTGGCCAAATAAAATGAACCACCTAGATTAGCTGGTCCGAGAAGGGAAACTGAGGCACCTTTTGCATCCTTCCAGTGGTCATCAAGGCTAGGCAAACCTAGAGCCCCGGAGAGATACATCCTTAAGACCTCCCATTGGCATGATAAATTTCATCCTTGTTGCTCCAAGAAGGACCGGCTCTTATCTTTCCAGAGTAATGTCTGTGGCTCGACTCTCTACCGAGGATAACAATCGGGAGTCCAAAAAGGCCAAGAGGGGAGCTTCACTTGTGCTGGGATTCTCGGACGAAAATAAGATCAGAACCATCCAACCCAACGACGATACTCTGGTAGTTACACTCAGGATTGGGGGATTTGATGTGAAGAGAGTACTGGTAGATCAAGGCACTGTTGTGGAAGTAATGTACCCCGACCTGTACAGGGGGCTGAATTTAAAACCTGAAGACCTGACGGCGTACGATTCCCCTTTGGTAAGTTTCGAGGGGAAGACCGTTACTCTAAGGGGCCAGATCAGATTGCCCATACAGACCGATTTGGACGTGGTGGAGGTGGATTTCATCATAGTCGATGCCTATTCACCCTACACAGCTATTGTGGCTAGACCTTGGCTTCATGCCCTAGAGGCTATCTCTTCTACACTACACCAAAAGGTGAAATACCCGTCGAAGGGCCAAGTTAAAGAGATTGTGGGGAATCAGACCATGGCCAGGCAGTGCATGGTGGCTGCCATCTCACGCCGACCCAATGTTAAGCCCTCGACCTCTACTGGAAATAGCTTATAGCAATCAGCCACCCCGGTATTGCCCGGTAGCGAGTCAACCGAGGAGGTAAAATGCGAAAATCTAGAAAAGGTAGCTGTTGGCGTTGATCCGAAATTTTTTTTTCAAGTTGGCTCGGAACTACCTTCCCAAGAGAAAGAAGAATTGATTCGGTCACTTAGAGAAAATGTGGATGTGTTCGCGTGGGATGCCTACGAGGCCCCAGGGGTTGTCCAAGCTTCATCTGCCACCACCTAAACTTTAACCCATCTGTTACTCCCAAGAAGCAACCACCCCGGCGCCTGTCGAAAGAGCATGCCAACCCTGTTAGGGACGAAGTGATGAAGCTCAAAAAATCAGGGGCTATCAAGGAAGTTTTCTATCCCGAGTGGTTGGCCAATACTGTAGTGGTAAAGAAGAAGAGTGGGAAGTGTCGAGTTTGCGTGGACTTCACAGACTTGAACAAGGCGTGTCCAAAAGACCCGTTCCTAATGCCTCGGATAAACCAATTAGTGGATGCAATTGTAGGTCATCTTCGGATGAGCTTCTTGGATGCCTTTCAAGGCTATCATCAAATACCATTAGCCTTGGATGATTAAGAAAAAACAACATTCGTGACTCCTATTGGAAATTACCACTACAAAGTGATGCCCTTTGATTTGAAGAATGCGGGATTTACCTACCAAAGGATGATGACTAGATGTTTGAGCCACAGCTGGGCAAGAGTATTGAAGTCTACATAGACGACATGGTGGTAAAGAGTAAAGTGGTGTCCGAGCATGTAGGAGACCTCGGAGTCGTTTTTGACATATTAAAGAAAGACAAACTGCGTCTCAATGCCTCTAAATGCTCATTTGGTGTTGGGTCCAGCAAATTTTTGGGCTATATGGTGACTCATAAGGGAATTGAGGTGAGCCCAGATCAGATTAAAGCAATTCACAATCTGCAACCTCCTCGAAACCCCAAAGAAGTCTAGAAACTCGCTGGAATGATCGCAGCTTTGAATCGGTTCATTTCCAGATCTGTGGATAGGTGCAGACCTTTTTACCTCCTGATGAACAAATGGAAAGGATTTGAGTGGTCTGAGGACTGCGCTTTGGCCTTCCAGCAACTTAAGGAATACCTATCACGGCCACCCATCATATCCAGCCTTGAGACCGACGAGGTTTTGTTCGCTTACATTGCGGTGGCCCCTCATGCTATAAGCTTGGTGTTGATACGAATTGATGGTGGCATACAATGGCCAATCTATTATGTGAGTAAATCGTTGCATGAGGTCGAGGTGCGCTATTTACTATTGGAGAAGGCAATTTTGGTAGTAATGCATGCCACGCGAAAACTCCCTTATTACTTCCAAGCGCACACAGTTGTTGTTCTAAATTCGCTTCCACTTAAGTCTGTACTTCGAAGCGCTGATTACACAAGAAGAATTTCCATGTGGAGCACAGTTCTAGGGGCTTTCGATATCAAATACATGCCCCAGACCTCCGTCAAGAGCCAGGTCATCGCTGATTTAATAGCCGAATTTGCCGAACCCCCAATAGAAATAGTAGCAAATGAGCAAAACATGGATGAAAAATTGATTGACACAATCTCCATGCAAGGACCCTCACTCTGGAAAGTGTACATTGATGGCGCAGTGAACCAAAGAGGGTCTGGGGTGGGACTAGTTCTAATATCCCTTAAGAAGATTACCATAGAGAAATCATTGAGATTAAGGTTCTCGGCCACAAACAATGAAGCCAAATATGAGGTTTTATTGCAAGGAATGGCCATGGTACAGAAAATGGGGGGAAAGACAGTGGAATTGTTCTCGGACTCGAGATTGGTGGTGGGACAAGTGAAGGGTGAGCTAAAAGCTAGAGATGTAAGCATGCAGGAGTACTTGAGTCAGGTCAGGTGCTTGCAATCGGATTTCAAATTCTTTGACTTGTCACATGTCTTTAGGAGTGGAAACACGCATGCAGATTCATTGGCCACTCTTGCCACCTCCTCAACGCAGGGTTCACCTTGAGTCATCCTTGTTGAGGACTTGTACAGGGCAGATGTAGTTAAGAAGGACATGGTTCGAATCCATCAGGTTAGAGTGGGTCCGAGCTGGATGGATCCTATAGTGAGCTTTCTTAAAGATGATACACTACCTAAAGAGAAATTAGAAGCTGAGAAAATATGAAGAAAAGCTCCTCGATTTTGGCTGTTCGAGGACCACAAGTTGTACAAGCATTTCTATTCTGGGTCGTATTTGCTATGTATACATCCCGAAGCATCAGAGGTACTACTCGAGGAGTTGTATGAGGGAATTTGCGGGAGTCACACAAGAGGAAGATCTCTGTCACACAAGAGGAAGATCTCTGTCCCACAAAGCCATCACTCAAGAATATTGGTGGTCGGGTATGCAGAAGGAAGCCCAAGAATACGTCAAGAAGTGTGATCAATGCTAGAGGTTTACTCCAAACATCCACCAACCGGGAGGGGTCCTTAATCCTCTCTCCAGTCCTTGGCTGTTTGCTCAGTAGGGCTTGGATATTGTAGGCCATTTCCCTAAAGCGGCAAGAAATAAGAGATACCTATTGGTCGGCACAGACTATTTCACCAAATGGGTCGAAGTCGAGCCCTTGGCCAACATCAGGGATGTGGATACTAAGAAATTTATCTAGAAGAATATCGTTACTCAATTTTAGGTCCTTAATACCCTCATCTTGGATAACGGCCTTCAATTTAATAGCAAGGTCTTCAGGAGATATTGTTGTGACCTGGGAATTACAAACAGGTATTTCACTCCGGCCTACCCCCAAGGAAATGGACAGGCCGAGGTTGTTAATAAGGTTATAGTCAATGGGCTGAAAAAGAGATTTGATGATGCGAAAGGAAGATGGGTGGAAGAACTGCCACATGTCCTGTGGATATATCGGATTACACCACGCCGGTCAATAGGAGAGACTCCATTTTCCTTGACTTATGGGGCCGAGGCTATTATCCCCCTAGAGACTAGCTTCCCAATGCTAAAAACGAGTACCTTCACTCCGAGCAACAACGACAACTGCTAGGAAAGAGTTTGGATTTAATTGAAGAAAAAAGAGAAAGGACAATGATCCAACTAGCCTATTACCACCAAAAACTCAAGCAAGGGTATGATGCCAATGTGAAGCTACGGCCACTAGCACTAGGAGACTTGGTGCTGAGAAACGTTTTGGGCAGTGCCAAGAACCTGTCCTGGGGAAAGCTGGGGCCCAACTGGGAAGGTCCATATCGTATCACTTCAGTAACAGGAATAGATGCATATTATTTAGAGGACTTAGATGAGAAAGCTGTACTCCGCCCATAGAATGTAAATAACCTAAGAAGGTATTATTATTAATAAAAGATGTTTTGTTTGCACTCTGATTTATTGTAATTGCGTGTCATGCGATTCACTACTATTCAAGTATTAGACAGAACCAAGGTCTTGCATAGCTCATCGGACCACAAATCTTGGGGAAACTAATAACTTATGGCAACTATTCAAGTATTAGACATAACCAAGGTCTTGGATGGCTCCTCAGACCACAAACCTTGGGGAAAGTAATAACTTATGACAACTATTCAAGTATTAGACAGAACCAAGGTCTTACATGGCTCCTCGGACCACAAACCTTGGGGAAACTAATAACTTATGGCAACTATTCAAGTATTAGACAGAACCAAGATCTTGCATGGCTCCTCGGACCACAAACCTTGGAGAAACTAATAACTTGTGGCAACTATTCAAGTATTAGACAGAATCAAGGTCTTGCATGACTCCTCGAACCACAAACCTTGAGGAAACTAATAACTGATGGCAACTATTCAAGCATTAAACAGAGCCTAAGTCCTGTATGGCTCCTCGGACCATAGGCTTAGAGGAAAGTAACCACTTCTGATGACTTCTCAAATAACAAACTGATCTTAAAATGCATATATGTAAAGGTTTAAACAGGACTTAAAGCTAAAACAGACCCAAGGCAAATTTAAGCTTGTATTTATGCGCAATATACAAACTGTCTGCCCCTTTTTGCTCTTTTCCACATGATATAAACCTATGCATGTTAGTCTTCATTACCTAAGGTTCAATTCACAACTTTACTCTTGACACGTAGTCAGATTAGCAAACAAAATATTATTGTAAACTCTAATTAAAGGCACAGTTACATCAACTTAGAGCTATGCAATAAAATTCAAATCACATCAGGCAAAAGAACAAAAGATGAAAGGAAAAGCATTCTTATTAAGTAATAAAGATAGTACATTACGCATGGACATTATGTCTTTAAAAAAAAAAAAAAATATATATATATATATATATACTTCTATTACAAATGATATTACAAAGGAAACCCTAGGGGCTAAGCTTCAGCAGGAGGGTCTTCATTTTGGCTTGGCTGAGAAGAAGGAACATCCTTGGCCTAGGGGTCAGCTTCCTGGTTCTCAGCCTCTGCTGCCTTCTCCATGGTGGCATCCTTTGACTTGGCAGAGAGTTTCTTTCCTTTGCCCTTCTCCCCCTCGGCTCCCTAGCCTTGGTCACCAGCATGGCTAGATCCCTTCGTAGTTTCAGTTAAAGGGATAGCATCTGGGATAGCCATAGGTTGCTCGGAAGATTCTAGGGCATCAACAGGGACTTCCCGAATCTCTATGGGATAGAAGACGCTTCCAGGTAACCTCCAAACAAAGTCTGCAGGGACACCTACAACGCTGAGAGCCTTGTCCCATGTCACGCTGCAGTAGTCCCTGCATACCTCTGATAGCTCCTCGGTAAGCCTTACTTGCGGTTTCCTCCATGCCAAGTTGGTATGCAGCTCTCTTCTCGGCCTCGGCTACTTCCTTGGCCAGCTAGGCTTCCTCCTTGGCCTTCTGCAACGTGGTTTTGAGATCTAAGACCGTTTGTCTCTCAGTGGCTGGATTGATCTCAATCACGTGCAGCTTCTAGCGCTGATCCTCAGCTTGCTTCTCTACTTTTTTCAAGCCGGCCTCAGCACTTAAATGAGCTGATTGTGCCTCCTTCAGCTTCTCAGTTAGCTCGTATTGCTCCTGCTTGATAGCTGCTAGTGTTTTCTCAGTCTCGGCGCGAGAGAGGGCTTCAACATCGACCTACTTGCGAGTGTCACGGTACTGCTCTTCGGCCACAAAAATTTGCTGAGTAATCTGCCCAAAGGTCATAAAACAGCATGGGTTAAAACAAAACACGATTCAGCATTTATGTTTGTAAAGGAATAAGTTGCCTTACCATCACAAGGTCCCTCTTCAAGGACAAGAAGAGGTCATTTTGTGAGAAACGCTTATAAGCGTCCATGTCCTTGGGAAGGAGTATGGGCTGCTCCAGGGCTTCAGCTATGTATCCTGCTCGGCCCCTCTAATATTCTCGGACAGAGGCGTTCTAGGGAATTGGTGCCCCATCCACCTCGAGCCGAGGGCTCCAAGTACGCTGTGCCATGCGTACTTCAGCTCTGTCCTGCTCCTCACGGCTGTCTATGGACTAGGACCTCTTGTCCTGAGGCTCTTGGACCACCTTTTGATGCTTTGTCCCCTGCCGAGGACCCACCTCGCCTTCCTCGAGCGACTCAACTGGCCTTTTCTTCTTTAGGTCGGGGTTAGGCTTTAGGCCGAGGTCGGCGGGAACTTGTGGAGGAGCAGAAGGAAGGTTGGAAGGAGCTTGGGACTTAGGGGGTGCTTTCGAGGTTGACCCCTTGCCCTTGGCAGCCATGAGCTCCCTTAAACTCTTATTGCCTTTGTTCAAGGCCATGTTGTCTTCCTCTTCGTCGGAGGAGTTATCCGAGCAGGCGATCATAAGAATGAGGGTGCGAATGCCAGAATTCCTGTTTGACTCACCCTCGGCATCCGAGAGGTCAATTAAAGGAGCCTTTGGGTTGCTTTCTTCGAAATGGAATTTGTTTATCTCCTCCTCTAATGAAAGGCGAGATGAGGCAATCCCTTCTTCAAGAAATGCTGCCATTTCGAGAAGGTTTTATGGAGGTGGTTGTGCAACTGGTGGAAGGTTTTGTGGAATTGGCAAGGCAACCGGGGGAAGATCCCTTTGAGCCAAAAACCCTGGCTTAGAGACATCGATCCAAGCTAACCTTGAACTCCCAGCTCTTATCGCTAAGCCTATGTCCTGAAAGGTGTGAGACAAAGGCTCGTAATCCAAGATCAAGTAAGCGGCTCGCAATTGTCCGTCCTCACTCACAAAAATCTCCGACCTTAGAAGGTAATTAAGAGCTTGGACGTTGGTATGGCTGAGCTGCGGAGCAACGTGAGCTTTATCTACAAAACATCTGAGAAGGAAATCATGGTCAGATCGCCAAAAGAATATTTTCTACCAAAAGAAGATGAAGTGTCAAGTAAAAAGAATAAAGCTAAAAGGCTAAGTCCCTTTCCAAAGGGACTGATCCTTAAGGTACCACACCTGGATCTCCTGCCCGAGTTGGACAATGAAGACCATCGCTCCATTCCCCTGAGGCAATCAGGTAGTCATCCTTCATACCCTTATTGGACTTGGGGAGACAGGATATTAGCCTAACGATCTCGGACCAGGATTTGAGGTAGTAACCCGCACTGGCAAGCTTGTGGCACTCGTACATATGAACCACATCGTGCCACGTGAGCCCTAAACCCATCTGCTCGTTAAGGGCATCTACGCAGCCCAAGACCCTAAATAGGTTGGGGGCGCACTAGTAGGGGGTCAATCTATGGTTAATTAAGTAGTTTCTGATTATCCTACCTATGGGAAGCGTCATTCCTCCCTCTATGAAAGCAATCATAGGAATGACGACTTGACCCATATCTTTATCACTCAGTACTCAATCCGGGCGGCAATATTCTAAAACTACTCCTTGTAGAATACGGTACCTAGCCCTAAAGCCCTCCATACCAACCGATGTGTCTACTAAATGCTTGAATTTACCCATCTAGATAAACTGAGAGGCTGAAGAGAAAGGCCGAGAGGAAAAAGGGTAATGTAAAGAAATGAAAACTTACGGATACTCGTATGACAATCTCTGAAACTTTTAGAGATTTTTTTTCAAAAGAAAACTTCTTACAGGAAATGACTACGGTAACTCAAGAGTTTGGTGCATTTTATGAAGACTAGGCGCTGGAGTTCTCTGAAGTTCTTGAAGATTCGTAAAAAAGAGAGGGAAAGGGGATTCCTTCAAGGGTTTATATAGAAGGAGAAGATGGAAGGGAGTACTCCCGCTCAAAATACTAGGAGAAATGTCAGCCATTGGATTTGCGTTTCGGCGTTGGATGTGGGGGACACAAAGCCACCTGGAGTAATTAATAGCGCCTCGTAGACTACGAAGTGTCAAAAACAATCATGAGGCATATAAAACCGCACTCCCGCACGTGTGAGTCAAAAATTGGTTGATCTTATCTCTTAAAAATCAAAACCCCACTTTTTCTCCTTGGAGGGGAGGGAAAAATCGGAATTTTAAGGGGCTATTGTAGGGACTAGGGCCCAAAATAATGTACTGGGCCGTTGGGCCTTGG
Organism: Quercus lobata; assembly: GCF_001633185.2. NCBI lineage: Eukaryota > Viridiplantae > Streptophyta > Magnoliopsida > Fagales > Fagaceae > Quercus > Quercus lobata. Next base: position 28,427,935 of record NC_044905.1, on the reverse strand, counting down.
GCCTTGTCCAAGGACACTAACAAGTCCGAGGAGGAGCAAAAAACTATCAAATGATTCCTAGTAAAAGTCTCATAAGCGGGAGATGAAGGGAAGGACATCCGAGGAGGAATTCCTCCTCGGACACGATGAATGTAGTCCAAGTATGCACTCTAGCAATAGAAATGTGCCCCATGAACATGTGAGAGGGAAGGAAACTCAAAATATCTAAGGAAAAACTGCTACCATAGTATTAAATGCATTGCAGCTACTTTTCTGGCCGCATTAATGTGGAGAGGACCTCTAAACAGTGCTGCCTTGGCTACCACAACTCACAAAAGGCTGAAAGGGGTGTCTAATGGGATAGACACTCAAGTGGGGATTCGGATGATCAACAAGTGTAGGGTCAAGATGATCAGAAAGAAGCTATATAATGTGGAAGAACCCCTATGAGAAAGGGATCGGAAAAACAAAGAGAAAACACTGTAGCAATTTAAACTATTTTAGTATCCAACTGTGATCAATATACAAGAATTGTGGTCTTCTCGGACTGAAAGTCCATGGACATCAATATCTCTTATTTGTGCTTGATTGTCTTTTAATCCAATATTAGTCATTATTCAATTCATTAGGATCTAGTTCTTTGACCCATTCTCTATAAATTCATTGGACCAAGACTTCATACAATTTGAGCTTGAGCCCCAAATTTTAGCCCTTCATAAATGATGAAAAAGATTAATTCAAAATTTTTTTTAACAAGATGTAGGTATAAAATAAATTGTTGAATCAATTAATGAATTTGCAATATAAATGAAAAAGATTAATTTAAAATTTTTTTTCAACAATTTATTTTTTTCAACAAATAATTTCATTAAAAGATAATTTCATTGAAGCAAAATCCAGATTCACTCAAGTAAAACAATAATGGAATCTGAAAGTTTGCTTGTCCCTCGCTCAAGCGAGATCGTTAGAACTTTTTTTTTTGGGATACATAATAGAAATCTATTTTAGCCTAATATAAGTGTATATGTATATAAAACTCTCTTCTGGAGACTTAAATCCCGACTCTTGCCTCCCCCCTCACCCCATAACAGGGACCAACCCAGGATTTCAAGTTGGGGGGGCTGGAAAAAAAAAAAAAAAAAAAAAAAAAAAAAAAAAAATTCAAATACACGTCCGTATTAATAAACTATCAATCAAGACAAATACCCAAAAATCATTGTTTCTTAATATATTAAGATACAATCATCTACCAACAAAAACAAAAGACATGAAACACTATTGTTTCTTAATATAATCATCTATAAAAAGGTAACTCGACGCTCTTTCAAATCTTCAAAATCATCTACGATTGAATCCAAACTAAATATTGAAGCTATATCTTTTTCAATGTATAACATCAAAGAGTCTGTCAAAAAATCATTTTCCATTTTGTTTCGAAGGTTAGTTTTGACAACTTTCATAATTGAAAATGCTTGCTCTGTAGTAGCAGTAGAAACTTGAAGAGTAAGCATAAGTCTCACCATTCTATAAACAAGTTTGTAGTGTTCTGAATTTCTTGTTCTCACTAATCATTAACACAACTCAGATAAACTTTTCAATTTTTTGAACTCTGGATCCTAGACTACATTATGCTCAAAATGATAAAACTCCTTCTTCAACACTTGTTTGTCATAATCTATGAAATCTTGTGGATTGAAATTCTTTACCAACAAACAAAGATTAGTACTTTTGAAAGATTTTAATGCCTCCCGAGGTTCTAAAGCTAAGCTAAGCCTAAGTAACTTCATTGCATTTTCATTAAACCGATGATTTAGTTCCTGTAGTTGAGAATCTATTGCAGTATAAAAAATATTTACTCGATAATGATACTCAATTGTAACGTTATCTTGCTGATTACAAGCTTGATCTTGCCTCGCAACATAACAAGCATTCATATCTAGGACATCAATGCAATGTTTCTCACAAAATGATAACATGGTGGTGAGTAAGCCATTCCATCCATTATCTCTAAATTTTTGGATAAGTGCTTTAGTAGATGAAACTAAATATATGACATTTAAAATGTCTTGAGATTGACTTTACAAAGCTTGACAAAGTTTATCAGTGATCTTCATACTTTCCTTCTCAAGATGCAAGATGAAGACAAATTCAAATGAAGTTAAACCATCATAATTTGACTCTGCTTCTGCTGGATGTTCTCCATCAATTGCATCATCAATTATATTTAGTAAAACTTCAACAGTTGAAGTAAACATCCTTAATAGACATGGCAAACGGGCGGGTCGGGTCGGGTTCGGGTCGGGTCAATCGGGTTGCGGGTTGGGTCGGGTTGACCCGTATTTTTCACATGAAATTTTTTATTTTTTATATTTTTTATAAAGAAAACAATATGTATTTGCTATTTGGATAGTTATGTAACATATTACTTGATACAAAATGCATTATTTTGAATTCACTACTTATATCAAAAATAAACTCAGCTAAACTTATTAATATTTATTCAATAATTTTAAAATTATACAAATCCTAACATTACTATTTAAAACAAAACAACACAAAGATAAGTAAAACAAATATACAAGTTTTATTTTTACACAATATCAACATTCCAAAAAAAAAATTACAAATGACTTATTGGATAACTCATTTGATAAAGAATAAAAACATATAAGAAAGTTACAATTTTAAAAATTAATTTTATAATCTATTATCAATTGTGGTTGACACTCTATTTCAATTTGATATATAAATTAAAGCTTGATTGCTTACTTATTTATACCTAGTCTCTTTTATGAAGATCATATAATTGTTAAGCAACACACACTCTAGGAAATATCATAATTTATTTTGAAAAACCGTTTATTTTGAACATAAATTGTTAAAAAATAGATCTAAGCATTCATAATTTATGCTAATTTGATACTTTGGCTTTACTATTTTCACACTTGTGAATGCGTCTCACAAATATCTACAATTTTAAATCTGTTTTTAACTTTACTGTAACCAGATTATCTTAGCATGTATTTTGCTATTTGATATCTAAAAATCTTTACTCATTACAGAATGCTCAACCATTTATTTTTCAATTAATTTGCATGCAGTTATGTAAATGTATCAATTGTTTCCTTAAAACTCACAATAAACAATTAAACCAATATTGTCTTAATTTCACTATTTTTTTTTACCCAAAAAAAAAAAGTTTTAAAAAAATGGTTCGGGTTCGGGTCGAGTCGCGGGTCGGGTCGGGTTGACCCGCACAAAACACGGGTCGGGTCACGGGTCAACCCGTTTTTGCTTCGGGTCAAAAAATCGGGTTCGGGTCGGGTATTTTTCGGGTCGGGTCGGGTCAGAAAATTTTGACCCGTTTTGCCATATCTAATCCTTAATAAGCTAGAAACTGATCTAAAATGTGAACTCCAACGTCTTTCTATAGGTCGTTGTAAAGTGTCAATTTAATTAAGTTCACATCCAGTCTCAAGCTCTTCCAGATCAATCAAAAGTGCTATTTCATAAGCATTGACAACCTATTCTTTAAATTTTCCACCAAAAAAAAAAGGGCTTGGACCCCCTTTTAGTTTAAATCTTCGAGATTTCTTGGAGGTGTTATAGGTTTTGGCTTGTGTGGATAAAGAGTTCCTGGAGGAGATTCACTCGAGGAAGATTTTAGAGGATTTAGGACTACTGTTGTAGGAAAGCAAGCAAAACATTTTCAAAGGTCCAACAAGAAAGTCAAGCTATACAAAAGTTATACAAGTGGAATGTTGTAACTACTTTTCCTATATTGAATTTTTTACAGAATTGGGTGCCTGGAGTGGGTTTTAATTGAAGAGGTTTTTCTTTGGTTTTCTACTTCGTTATCAAATCTTGTATCTTTGTTTTTATTGCTTTCTTTGTATTGCCTCTAGATTCGGTATTTCATAATTGGGGTTGAATTATCTGTTTGTGTGGATTAACTCATGATAAGCGCTTGATGGATCATTAAATCCAATAATTCCTCTGCACTGTTCATAGACCAAGCAAAGCACAAAAATATGTGAATAGTGTTTGTGAATAGTGTTTTGCCTTTAAAAAAAAAATTTAACTACAGTGTTTTCAACAATAAGTTTTCAATTTTTAGCAAATAAACAGTATCCAAACAAAGCCTTAGTAGAATACATCTTTGGTTTCAAGATTATGGAGCAAATCACTCTTATTTGTTGCTACAGTTTTATTTGCTGTTGGCTTCTCATAATGAACAGCATCTTTTCTAAGGAGCTGCTAGTGAGGCCATTCAAACTACAAAATCATTAGCAATCTATCATCTGGTCCTGAGGCCATCCAAACTCCTCTAGAAAAGCCAAAACAACTCCATTTGACCAGCCAAAACCAGTCTGCATTGCAACATACCCCAAAAAAGACTTAGATCAGAAGGAACAAACTGATAGGCTCATTTATTGTGTAATAAGAATGTTTTCAACACAAATATTCTTTCCACAAAAGCTTAAGACATACCTGGGGTACATATTTACCACCACCTCCAAATTCTCCACACTTTTCCACATTATATTTTTCATGCATTTTGCCTGTCTTCTTGTAGGCAACATAGTTGGTTCTGATCCACCTCATAGCAATGTCTTCAGCTACTGATCTTGCTTCTTTTGATCCAGATCTTGCTAGGCCTTCAACTATCATGTGCTGAAGTGGAGCCCAACCATTTGGAAAGTCCCTGTAGTACAAGTTCTATATTGTCTTAGAAAATTAAAATTAAAGAAAAAAAGTATTGTAACATGCAAATATTTCCTCCATTTCACAGAATCCAATGATTATTTCATTAATTAGATATATGCATCCTCACTCTCACAGTATATAGGTTCTATAGTCGTGTGGAACACCTTGTGAGAGGGAGGATGCATATATTTGATATATGAGATACCTTCTCAAACAAAACCTCCGGCCCCACCCACTTTCTTTCTCTCTTCATTTCTTGATCAATCAAAAATTTATCCTAACATAGAGATCAAATCATGGGGATTTTAAAATGGGTACTAACCATTGTTCTCCTGAATTCATCAAAGAAGTTGCAATTCCGTAAGGACAAAGCAGGCCTGAACCTTGGAAGCTTTTCATGACTTTCTCCACCAGGGAAGTATCTTCATACAATAAAAGCATTTTTTGGTACTAATAAATGTTAATGTTGCAGAACTAATCTGCAACCAAAGGTCCAAATCTAATTATATATTTCATATTTTTATATCCAAGAAAAAAACCCATGCTGAACACATTATAATAATCAGTAGTGGTTTTTTATCCTTTCATGTTGCAATAACTGTCTTAGCAGTTCACGCCAACATAACCTCACTCCCAAGAAAGTTTTTTTTTTTTTTTGCAAAAATTGAAGAAAATGTGCACTCTTTCCCTGTTCTAATTGCAATTACACATGAACCATAACTTCGGATCAATGCTAGTAACCTGTTAAAAAACTAAACCCCAACAGAAAAATAATGCTGCTCTTCATATTACCATCTGTCAGTCAATCATATATTGTTTAAAAATAACCAAGCTACTAATTAACAGCTCCATGTTTGCATGTTCACTAGCCTAAGTAAGCTGACATGAACTAAAGTGCTAATTCTAACTATCAAATGAGTTAAGATTAAGTCAATTGTAACTAAAATATGGTGGACTGGAGATATGGGTGTGTTAAACTAATAACAGAACAATTTAAAATAACTTTCCAGAACATGACAGATTAATTTCACATATTAGCATGAATTCAGATTAAAGTAAGCGGGAATTTTTGAAGCACTTATTGAGGCCCTAGAAGCGGGAAATCAGAGCTGTGACTCAAAATGAATTAGTTCTAGTTTTTCATTTGATGAGAAATCTATTATATATTGCTTTTCTTTGACTTTCTTTCTGATTAAAAAAGATCAACAAATCAACGGGCTCATCAGCCTCAATTAGACACAAACAGATTTAGCTCCAAAGAAAGATACAGCTGATTAAAATGAGCCCAGTTTGGACCAGAACAGCTGATATTATTTGCAGTTCAAACTTGCATTATAAAAGCTCAACAATCTCAACCCAAACCTAATTAGCCATGCTTGAACCCAGTCCTGGTGAACATTAAGAGTCACAAACCTGAGTAGAACGACTCAACCCACAAAGGAATGAAGTTTGAAGCAAATACACTCTGCTTCTGGTTACAAGCTTCCCATGTTTGACATCCCTAAAAGTATCAAAATGAAGAATCATTAGATCTGCAGAAGAATTAATAACTGTCAGACACCACAAACTTTTGCATCAAGCTACTACCTTGCATGTGCTATCATTGAGCCAGTAATCAAGCCATTGTCCCACCTCCTCATTCCAGAAAACAGATTTGATTGCATTCAGTCTGGACTGAGAAGCTTCGATGAAGCTCGTAGCAGTGCTATCATCTCCAGTAACTTTTGCTAAGAACGCAATGTCTAGCTCCATCTGAATCAACAAAGTACCACAGCTCTAGACATGCTAATTGGTTTCTAATTTCAATGATTCTATCTAAAAGTGTTCTGAGCCATACCTTAAGTATAAAAGTATTTAAGTCAACAGGTAAAATTGTTGTTGTAGCCAACGTGGTAAAATCCGAGGGATTCCTGAAACATGAAATTTGAAAACTAATCATAACTTCATCAATCAATTTGTAAGTATCCAAAAAATCAACTTTGACAAGCATTAAGCATTTCAAATTTTTGCTATGGAACCAAATAATTCTACTGGTTGAATTAAAAATGGGGAAGAACACATTTTCCAATGTGACTTCGTTTTTCAGGCTCATTCGTCCTAGGCAAGCACTCACCCGCCAACACTTTCTTTACCCATAGCTTTCAAAAAGACAACTATTTTGATGTGAGGAAGCTACTTAAGGGCATCCCACTGTACAGTGGACTATACAACAAAATTTTATTAAAAAAAAAAAAAAAATCAACAATCTAATTCAGATACCCATGCTGAATCAGATTGTGAGAAGCTCATGAAATACAGGAAATGATGGTACAGAAAATCTAATGGTTGTAGGAATACCCAGAATATCAAGTTTTGGTTCTAATCTAATTTGAAATTGGCCACAATTTCAACTGTGTGGAAGCTGGAAGGTGAGCATGTGTACTAAACTAATCTCATATAATTCTCAAAATATACATAACACTTTTCTTTTTTCTTTTTTTTGATAGGAAAATATACACAACACTAAAATTTGAATATCAACTTTGATATGGAAAACAGTAAAAGATGTAATCAGGATTAGTAGTTTTGTAAGGGAGACTAATTCTCAAGAGCAAATTATTACCTCATCCACCTTGAGCTGAAGTCCCAGCCAGATTCAGCAGTCGAAGCCAGTTCATGGTAAAACTGCTGTTTTTCAGAAACATTTGAGATCTTGGAAGCAAATTTCTTGTCCTGTGAGATGAAAATACCTCTTATGTTATCCACCATTTATACTTCACATATAATATATCTTATGCTAAGGCATGTAAGCAGAAGATAACACACTTTGGTTGTAGCTTCAGGCCTGGGTTTGTTCCACATTGCATAATACCGGTTTAAAGTATGGTTGCAAGATTGAGAATCTTGAATGATCACCTTATGTATATCTAAAACAGAAGTCAGGTAAAAAAGTTATAAAAAAAGGGTTTCTGCCACAAAATAAAGCTAAGAAAGATACCTAAACACAATTCCCCTCCAAACTACAAAGCAAAGGCAAGTAGAGAGTCATCTAAGTGTGTATCTCATAGTACCTGAATTCCAAAAGCAATACTCTTTGAGCAGTGCAGGGAGAGATTTTTTAACCAGTTGCATATCACCAGTCTTATTGTATATCTCATAAATCATAGCACTCAGAAGGGGAGGCTGGCTGCAAAGATATCCCCAAGTTTGTAATTTAAATCCAATTATATAAGCAATTAGAACACACAAGAATTTGCTATAAAATGAGATCTATATGACACAATCCCAAGGGGATGAAAAACTAAAAAGATAAAATTTTAGAATCAGTTAATTAAGTGACCAAGTGCTACACACATGCTGAAAGCATTAACGCCTAAACTAATATAATGTGAATGTATATGTGTCCTCATATCCTTCAATTTGAGATAAGTGCTCCAGTATTCATTTTATTTATCACGAAGAGAAAGAAAAGACAGTTTAATTTTAGATTCATACTGTATCAATGGACTATGAAATTTGGGAAGAATTTTATGTGCGGCTTTGTATGCTTTTAAACACTAGTCCCTCATTATCCATACTATGAATGCGTCACTATTTACATGATAATCATGATAATGGTTGTGACATGAAGTTCACCATGCATCAAGCTTGGTGCCTATCAAGAAATTGAATGACAAAGAATTATTAAAGATGCTACACAGAAAGAAAATGACAAAGAAACCTGGCAGAAGAAAAAAATAATGATATGTAATGCAAGTAAGAGTTACTATAAATGTTACATTTACAATGAGGAGAAGAATCACTATCGGCAATGTGGAACACAGTAGCACCATAAATACAATATAACAACAGAATTAGAAAATGAAAGAAGAGTTACCTTCTATTAGTGTAATAAGCCCTTCCACCATTAAGAACATATCCATACTCTTCTATGAAGTAAATAAGATTAGTCACAATTCCTTTTGCAGTCTCATACATCTTACTTGCTAGCAAGCCCCTGCACCACAAATAAATATCAATCTTAACCCCATTAAGGGATGCTCCTATAGCTACCTTTAAACCAAATAATTCAATCCAAATTGGTAAATATTACGAAATAAATGAAAGAAGTAGTAAGATAAGAACTCTAAATTAGACAGAGTTTCACAGAAAAAAGCTCTTGCTTTAACCGATTGACCAGCATTGATGCTTCAAGAAAACTTGAGCATGAAATGCAGAAACTTTCACAATTACCATAAGTTAGAGGGCAAAACTTAGTACAATTCCTTTGGTGTTGTACCTTAAGTTTCCAATAAATTCAACCATGTGATTATATTGGCCAATAACCATAAGGTTGAATTTAATTATTTTCGGGAAAGATAATACTATCTGTGTCACTTTGGTCAATGAAACCATATGTTTGAATTTAATTAAAGAACAACGACTCCTTTATTTCATCGGAAATGAAGAAAGTCCAATTCATTAAAAAGATTTAATTTCTTGGATCTAACTGTTTATAGAGTGTACACTGGATTCACCTTTAAATTTGTAACATTTCATATACTATGAAGTGGATTCATTTCAAATGTAGAGGACAAGTAGAACACTTAACGAAATGTATCACAATTCACCCAAGTCAGAATTACCAGAACTAACCAGCCTATTCAGAAAAAAGCTCAAGGGACCACCAAAAAATAGTAAAAGAAAAATGCAAAACCAGAAACAAAAACAAAAACTAACCGAATAACCCAGTAAGAATCCCAGTAATAGATCTCTCTAAACCTTGACCCAGGAATCATGACTGGCTCAGGCAGAGGAAGCATACTATGCAACTCTGGTCGCTTCTGCACTTGATCAGAGACTTTCCTACTCAAACTCTTCCATAAAGCATGCACCTCCAAAGCCCAGGCCCTCACTTCTGGGTTCTTCACCTTTGGCAAGAACCCCTCAGGTTCTGGGACAAAATCCACTGGCTCACAGTACACCATGTCATTCCCTGCACTCTCAAAGTACTTCTCTATAAACCCTTTCAAATCCTCAGCTGATAAAGACCCATTTGCGGACTTTGGAAGCTCGACAAAAGCGTCCTCAGTGGTTGGCAAATCGAATTTCAGTGACAGATCAACGTAAAGTTTTGGGTCAAAGTTTGTTTCTCCAAAGGTGTTGAGAGCGGTTTCTTGGAGACGTTCAAAGAAGCTGACCAAAGGGGTTGTGGGGATCACAGGTTCTATGTTAGAACTGCAAGGTGACAAAGATTCTGAGACAGACATTGTTGTTAGTACAGAGTCTGAGATAAGTAGCGCAAGAGAGAGTAAAGAGAGTTCTTTAAAGTTCAGAGCATGAGAGTATGGCAGTATGAAATAAGGTTTGAGAATCTTTGTCATTTTGTATTTTGTATTTTTTTTTGTGCCGAATTTTTTGTTGTTTCTAAAGGAAATTTCAAATATATCGTTTCCCAATTATCAAAATATATATATTAAAAAAAAAAAAAAAAACTCATTTAACCCGATTATGATCTCACAAATTTAAATGACTAATTTTATGATTAGCATAAGGGATGTTTTTAAAATTTTAAATAATACAAAAATATGTACAGAGTTAAATTCAAGAAGTAAAATCTAAAACATACCAGGATATCAATTAAAAAAAAAAAATTTGTCTCCAATGGAATGAAAGGAGTATAGGCTTGTATAGCATAAAAGCATGAACGAATAAAATGAAATGAAAAAAAGAAAGAAGTTTTTTTAATTTTTATTTTTTTCTAGTGTGATTGAGTATTTAAACTTTTTAATTTTATTATTATATCATCCATAGTTTATTTACTTTTTTCCCCCTAAGTAAGAGTTGCCTTCATTTTATTTATGCTTCAGAAGTTTTTTTTTTTTTTTTTTTTTTTTTTTTTTTTTTTTTTTTAAGTAAATGGAATGGAGCATGATTTATTTTCTCTAGTGTGCTTGAGATTTTATAAAAAAAATAAATTAAAAGGAAATAAATATATAGTTTTAATATTATACCATTCACTTTTTTTTTTTCCTTTCTCAAAACAAGGATAAAATTGATATTTACCTCCATCTAAGTGAGTATTCCTCCAATTTTTGGAAATAATATTTAGGAGAGAATGAAATAGAGTGAGCATTTCTTCATAGTTATTCTATTCATTTCTAATAGACTTTTAAACTAGGAAGGAGAGAGAATATATATAATTATTTTCAGATTATTTTTTTATTAAAAGACGCTTATAATTCATTTTATTTCATTTCTTTCTCTCTCTCAAATGAAAATGACTTTTACTTTTAACAAGAATGAATAAAATGAATTGAAATGAAATGAAATATAATTTTATTTGAAATGAAAATAGTTTTTTACCATTCCTTTTGAATTCCATTCAATCCTCTAAATCTCCACCATCCAAACAGGCTGTTATGGAAAGCAGAAAAGGTATTGGGTTGGACTCCAAAAGATGAGTTTGGAGGTGATGAAAATTTTAAGTGAGAAGCTTGTTGAACTAGCTACCCTTCAACGTCATATGGAGGATATGATGAAAAAGTAAAAGCAAAATGTATGTTTAGGTCAGTTCTGTCCAAAGCTTGACCTCCTTAAGTCCAAGTGTTTTGGTTCAGTCTAGCCATTCAGGGATTGTCTGTGTCAGAAATAAAGATAAATACTAATGGTCGGTGGAACAACTTGGATCCACCTCACGGGCTACATCTACAATATAGAAGTGCACATTTTACTATGAAAAGAAACCTTATACTAAACTTAAATGAAGTTAAATAAAATATCTTGCAGTTGAACAAGAGATTATATTATACATAATGTATACTCTTAAAAATTGTGGGGTAATTACTTATCTTTTTATTAAAGTTTGTGGTATGTCTTTGTATTAAACTTTATTATCTCTCTTTTGTGTGTGCGTTTATTTCTTAAAAAAAGAACAGGAGATTTTGAGTTCGAACTCCACCTATACAAAAAAATAATTGCTCATAAAATTCCTTATTATCGAATAAGAAATTTGGATTCAAACTTCATTTACACAAAAAATCTAATTGATGTCTTAATATAATACTAAAGGAAGGCAACTTGGGTCAAGTGCTTCCAATGCACTAGACCCGTTAGGATGGAGACATGTGTCCAAAAATAAACACGTGTCACAATTCCAATGGGTCCAGTGTTGTACACTAAACCTAATCCAGACTCATACTAAAGAGTAATCATACTAAAGAGTAATCATCAAAAGAATATAGAATGTTGTATCTATTAAAAAAAATTAACAAATCAATAATCAAACATTGGTAGAAGGTTTTGTCCGTCTTGGTCCAACAAACAATATTAAAATAATATAATATGTGATTGATAAATTTTTTTCCGAATTACGTAGGGGTTTCCAATTAATGAACTCATCCAAATTAAAAAGTTGATAATTAACATTGACTGAAAATTTGTGTCCCCGTCATGGTCCAACAAACAAGATTAGCATACCTGCAAATTTTTGGCATTTACATTTTTTATTTTGTAACTTATATATTTATTTTTTTATGAAAATAATAGAAATATGTGATTGGTTACTTTTTTTTCATAGTACTTAGGGGTTTCCAATTAATGAACACATCAGAATTGAAAAGTCAATAATTAACATAACATTGGCTGAAGATTTTGTCCCCGTCTTGGCCCCACAACCAAAATGAGCATACCTGCAAAATTTCTTGCATTTACATTTATTTATTTATTTAAATTTTGTCATTAATATATTTATTTTCGTTGAAAATAATATAATGTGATTGATTAATTTTTTTCCACACTACGTAGGGGCTTCTAATTAATGAACACATCAGAATAGACTAGTCAATAATCAACATTGACGGAAGATTTTGTCCCAACCCCTTTTTTTTGCTGAGTAGAAAGAATCTTTATTAAAACTAAAAAGTTAATTAGCTTTTCTATTTGATGCATGTATCATAACTGTGTATGGGTCCCACAAGTTCCACACATGGTGAGAATGAGAATAAAAATATCATATGCATGAGATATCTTCTTCAAGTAGGGCGCAAATGGACCTAGCCATTTCAATCAAGGACACACTCTTAAGAAGGACGGAGATAGAAATTGGCTCAGTCCATTCATATACAAAGGGTCCAGTTAACGAATGCTTGAATAAATTTACTCATATACCCTTATTAAAGAATGATGTCCAATTAAAATAAAAAAGTGACAAATAACCACAAAAAAAGAGCAAACACCCAAATTTATTAGAAAAAAAAAATCATGTAAAAAAAAAAATCATGTCTAGTTAAAAAAAAAAAAAAAAACTATCATGCCCAGACCCTAAAAAATCAAAAGAAAAAGAAAGGCATTATCACTGCCCAGAAGAGGGGAAAAAAAAAAGAAGAGACAAAAAAAAAAGGAAAAAAGAAGAGAAAAACAAACAAAAAAGGCAACAAGGCAACGTGTTACAGACCAGGGGAGAAGAAGAAGCAAAAAACATAAAGGCAACTTGAAGAAGCCCATGTGCATGTGCACATGGGCATTTTTGTCAATCAAGAAAAATTTTATCTCCCCTCAATTTTCTTTCCATTTTGGGGAGAAAATATTTTGGTGGGCTAGGAGAGAAAACACATTGGTTCCACCATTTATTTTTCATCATTCCTAACCAAACAAACTTCAAAAAAGTTTTCATTTCCATTTTCTCTCAAAAGTTTTTTATCCATCATGTTTCACCTCCAAATAAACACACCCTAACTCCTATATTATTAGCAACCTATCTTCCGGTCTTGAGGCCATCCAAACTCCTCCAGAAATGCTAAAACAACTCCATTTGACCAGCCAAATCCAGTCTGCATTGCAACATACCCCAAAAAAAAACATTTTGATGTGAAGTAAAAAGCAGATGGGACATTTCTTATGTAATAGGAATATTTATACCAGCAAACAATAGACATCAATCAAAACAAGTATTATTTCCACGAAAGTTAAAGGCATACCTGGGGTGCATATTCACCACCACCTCCAAATTCTCCACACTTTTCCACATCATATTTTTCATGCATTGTGCCTGTTTTCTTGTAGCCGACATAGTTGGTTCTAATCCACCTCACGGCAATGTCTTCAGCCACTGACCTCGCTTTTTTTGATTCAGACCTACCCAGACCTTCAACTATCATGTGTTGAAGTGGTGCCCAACCATTTGGAAAGTCCCTGTTGTTCAATTCTATATAGTCATAGACTACTAAATTAAAGAAAAAGGTAGTGCAAGATGCAAATGTTTCCTTCCCTTCATAGAACCTCCATCTCCCCCCCCCCCCCCCACCCCACCCCCCCCTTCTCTTTTCTCTCATTTTTTCAATGAATCCTAATTATGTCCAGCATAAAGAACCCGACAAAGGGTGAATATAAACTGGTCACTAACCATTGTTCTCCTGAATCTGTCAAAGAAGTTGCAATCCCAGCAGCACGAAGCAGGCCTGATTTTTTAAGACTTTCCATGACTTTCTTCACCAGGGATTTATCTTCATATATGTAAACAACAAAAGAATGTTAAGCATCCATCAACATGTAAAAAAAAAAGATACATGTGTATGTTGCAAAAGTAATCTGTGAACAAATGTCCAAACCTAATTATATATTTATTTAATTTGTCCATGAGATACACTCTCAGTGAACACTTAGAAATTGTTTTCAGCAGTCAGTTCAGTTATCCTTTCTTGTTGCCTTGTCTACCTTAGCAGCACAGGCAAACATAACCTTACTCCCAGGAAGTATTATCTTTGCATGAATTGCGGAAAGACTGAACCCATTTCCTGTCTTGCATTGCAGTTACCTCTGAACCAGTACTTAGAATCAGTACTAGTAAAACTGTTAAACAATTGAACCTGAATTGGGACAGGCCATGGAATTTTAAACAGAAAAGCAATGTCGCCCATATATTATGATCTTTCAGTCAATTGTATATTGAAAAACAATCAAACTACTCATGAGCAGCTCCAGCTTTGAATGTTCACTAGGCTGAGGAACTGATCTCAGATAAGCAAGACAGTTAAGTATCAGATGAGCAAGAAGAGATAGGCCGTATGTAAATGTATTCTTGGTTGACATTAAGAGTCACAAACCTGAGTGGAATGACTCAATCCACAAAGGGATGAAGTTTGAAGCAAATACATTCTGATTTCGGTTACAAGCTTCCCAAGTTTGAGGTTCCTAAGTATCAAAATTAAGAGTCAGGATAATTGCACAATAAATACTGACTCTTGGAAGCCAGAAACTTTTGCATCAGACACTACCTGGCATGTGCTATCATTTAGCCAGTAATCAAGCCATTGTCCCATCTCTGCATTCCAGAAAACAGATTTGATTGCCTCCTTTCTGGCTTGAGAAGCTTTCAAGAAGTGCTCAGCAGTGCCATTATCTCCAGTAACTTTTGCTAAGAAGGCAATGTCTAATTCCATCTGAATCAGCAAGTAAGACAGCTCTAGTCATGTTAATAGGTTGCTAATTTCACAGACTCTATCTAAAATTGATCTGAGCCATACCCTGAGTATATATGCATTTAAATCAACAGGTAAAATTGACGTTGTAGCCAATGTTGTCAAATCTGGGGGATTCCTACAACAAGAAAATTAATCCCTTACAGCATTAATCAATTTGTACATATCTTAAAGGTTAAATTTGACAAGCCATTGCCCCTAAGCATTTTGAAATTTGGGCAGTGAAACCTAATAGTTCCATAAAGAATCACATGACTCATGACTGGGAAAGACCACTTTTCACTGAGCTTATTAGACCATTTTGCATACTCATTAGTTCTTACTCATCATTTTCCCTCAATTTTTTTTCCCCTTATTTCATCTATTAAGAATTTCTGCCATATATTCCATGCTCATAAACATGAATTAACACTCATGAATCCCTTTTCTTTACCCATTGCTTTCAAAACCTCTCAAATAGCCCAACTATTTTGATGTGAGGCAACTAATTGAAAAGCATCCTAACAGTTTGCACAATGATTAACTTTCCTATTACGTGAATACAATAATCTATATCAAATACCCAAGCTGAATCCTATTGTGAGAAACACATAAAATACAGGAAATGATTATGATCACCCAAATTATCAAAGTTTTTGGATGCAGAGTAAAATGAGATTGACTTGAATTTCAACTGTCCAGTAGGTGAGCATGTGCACAACAAAACCAATTTCCATACACCTCAAAATATACATAAAACACAACAATTTAAACTTTAAGAAAGCGCAGATATGGATTAAATTAAGATAGACAGGAGTGTAAATTTAAAAAGGTTTATAGGATAGACTGATTCTCAAGAGCAAATTATTACCTCATCCACCGAGTGCTGAAGTCCCAGCCAGATTCAGCGGATGAAGCAACTTCACGGTAAAAATGCTGTTTTTCAGAGACATTTGAGATGTTGGAAGCAGATTTTGTGTCCTGCGAGATAAAAATAGGTTAAAGATTACACCTCTAAATGTTATCCACCATTTAGATATACAAAAGATCTTATGCTAAGGCATGAAGCTAGATAGGACATACAATTGTTGAAGATTCAGGCCTGGGTTTGTTCCACATTGCATAATACCGATTCAAGGTGTGGTTGCAAGATTGAGCATCTTGAATGGTCACCTTATGTATTCCTACAACAGCAGAAAAGGAAATGGTTAAAAAGGTTCAAGCCACAAAAAATGAAGCTAAGGAAGAAATGTAAACATAAGTCCACTTAAAAACAAAGAAAAGACTGTTAAGAGATCATCTAAATAATATATATATATATATATATATATCTTGGTACCTGAATTCCAAAAGTGATACTCTTTGAGAAGTGCAGGGAGAGATTTTCTAACCAATTGCATATCACCAGTCCTGCTGTATATGGCATGAACCATAGCACTCAGGAGGGGAGGCTGGCTGCAAAAGGTGCCCCCGAGTTTGTGGTTTAACTCCAATTATATAATCATTTAGATTACAAAGGAAATTATGTAAATGAAATTTGCATAAATGAGATTCATATGACAAAATGTCAAAAGGTAGAAGAAAAAAAAAAACAAAAACTTGAGGATCAAATTATTTAGCCAAAAAGTGTTCTATAAAAGCTGAAGCATTAATACCAAATTAAATGAAATGAAACTGTATGTGTCCTATCTTTCAACTAGAGACTAGTGGTCTAGAATTCATTTTATTTATAATAAAAAGGTAGCAAAAACAGTTTAAATTTCAGGTTTGGACTATATTAATTGACCGAAAATTTAGAAGGTTATAACCACATAGGCTGTGTCATGTTTATGGCTTTGTAAACTTTTAGGCATCAATTTCCTCATGATTAAAACCCTGAATGCATCAATATTTCAATAATGGCTATGTGACATGAGGTGCATCATGCATCAAGCTGGTTTCCAATTAACACAATGAAAACATAGAAAGAGTTTCTTTTAAAAAAAATTAATTCATACTCCAAAAGAAAATGACAATAAAGTGGAAAGGGAATAAAATGAAAAGGCATGTAAAGAGCAAAAGCCAATGACAATAACCGGAATCTAGAAAAGGCCAATGAAAATGTTATAATGAGGAAAAGAAGAATGAGCAGTGTGGAATACAGCACACCAAAATATACAAATAAAACAACAGAAGCAGAAATGAAAGAAAAACTACCTTCTATTTGTGTAATAAGCCCTTGCACCATTAAGGACATAACCATATTCTTCTATTAAGTAAATAAGATTAGTCACAATTGCTTTTGCAGTCTCATGCATCTTACTTGCTAGCAAGCCCCTGCACCACAAATATATATATATATATATATATATCAATGTTGACCCATTAAGGGATGCTACGTGTAGCCACTTTCTAACCCGAAAAATAAATTAAAAAATAAAAGCTAAAGGAAAGAAGATCAAGTCTTTTCTAAATTGTACATAATTTCTCAGGGAAAACAAAAAAATAATAATAATAAAAAAGGGAAAAAAAATCTTGCTACAAGCAGCACAATTAAACTCAAGCTTCAAGCAAATGCAGAAAAGGTGAGAGTACTTTCACATTCTAACAATTTTTAAAAAGTTGATAGACAAAGCAGCTGATGCATACTTGGTGGGTCTGTTGTAAGATAATAGCCTGTGTTATTCATACCAAGAGGATCGTTATCATACACAAGGATACATTCAGCTTGGTCATATTTTGTAGTGGATCACTTTTGTAGTCTCTGTTTCTCTCTTAGTTTTGAGGTTTGCTTTTGAGTAATAGGAAATATAGATATGTGAAATCTAATGGCAGATTAGATTTCTGTTTTACACTTCTATGGCTCTTGTGTTCAATTTGATTTTTACATTTTACATTTTTTATGTAAGTAATAGAAGTCTTGCAGTTAACAGCCAAACTATATGTGTAAAGAATTCTTGCAGTTTTGTCTGCCATCCTCTGGTTCAGTTGAGTTGAGGAATGAGTTATATTTCATTCTCTGTAAATTTCAAGGTCATGGGTAAATTGTAATGCAAGGAAATGAAGTTTATTTGGTTTAGGATTGTGGTTATAAACAAAGGCAGGTCATTAACGTCTAAATTGAAGATAAACCATTTGAGTGGAGAGCTCTTGCTCACATCATTTAAAAATTTAAATGACGTGACCTAGATACACATTTAGATTTCTAATATTTAATTTAAACAACTCATTTTTCACTCTACTATACTACTTTAATCCAATCATAATTACTTTTGAGCTTACATTCAATACTATTACAAAGTAACAATAAAACAGATGCAACAATTTCAACTTTCATAATATAGTAGATTGTGATTTAGTGTAACATTATTTTCACATGAAATGACCATTGACATCACTTTTATTGTATATCAAATTATCAATCACAACTTGTGGTTTTAATAGTTGTGAAATTTGTTGGGCTTTATACTTTCTTATTACAAAAAGAATAAACACGACAAAAATCCAAGGGAGCCCCACCAATTATCAACATCATATGATGCATATGATGAAAAGTAAACTTAAAAGCAATGAGTTTGAACTCTTTTTTATTAAGTCCAGGTGTTTGCTTCATTCTGCATCATAAAAAAGAGAAATAATTGGTGAAAGAACGTAGAACGTAGATCCACCTCATGGGCTACATCCACAATGGCCCTCGACCAGTTATATCTTTTAGATTTTTTATTATTTTTATAGGATATCTTTTAGACTTTTACTATATGGAGAACTATGCATTTTCAAAGTTATGAAACAGATTTTTTGATCACACTTATTCCGTGACACCTAGATGCCATGAGAAAGAAAATTCTCCTTTCGGCAGCTTTTGGAAATACTTTTCTTTAATCTAAAGGAAAATATTGCAAAGTAAAAAACGCTCTCTATGACTACTGTACAGACGCCCCCATGCTCGTTATCCATTGAAGAAGAAGCTAAGCTTGCAAGGAGTAACAAGAAGGTGAAGGATGCTCACCATGCAAACTTCAGTGAGAGGCCAGATGAAGGCGAAGGACCTGGGCGCAAGTTATCCTTCAAGGAAAAGCTTGTGGGAGCCATCCCTGGTGCGTTTTCCCAAGCTTTCCTCTTCTCGGACCACATGGATGCAGAGTCTGACTCTGATGATGAAATCACGGAACTCAGAGAAGGAATGGCAGCAGTCAAGCTATCCAGGATGGACAAACAACGGATTAGAGCTCTTTGGTCTAAAGCTCTTATTGTGAAGGTGTATGGAAGATCGGTGAGCTATAGTTTTATCCATACTTGGCTACAATCACTGTGGAAACCTACGGGAACTGCGTCGATTTGGGCAAGGACTTCTTTCTGGTCCAATTCTTGTTGGAGGAAGATCATGCCTCTGTTTTGGAAAAGGGCCCATGGTTTATAGGCGAAAATTTTCTGTCTATTAGGCCATGGGAACCAAGCTTCAAACCTTCCACTGCTAGCGTGACCTCCATAGCAAAGTGGATCAGGTTGAATGAACTTCTTATTGAATACTATGAGACTCAAACACTCAAGCAGATTGGCTCTACCATTGGCACTGTTCTAAGAATTAATACTCACATGGCGGTTGAGGCATAGAGAGGATATGCAAGGTTGTGTGTTCAACTCAATGTGAACAAGCCCCTCATCACGTCAGTACAAATTGGTGAGTTTAAACAGTCCGTCAGCTACGAGGGTATCCAAAGACTTTGCTTCTCTTGTGGACGCCTTGGGCACCGAAAGGAGTCATGCCCGTACTCCATAAGGCCAGTCTCTATGCCGTCGGAATTTCCGCGCAGTCACGGCAATGAGAGAGAGAGAGTGGAGGAACCACACGGATTGCATGGACTGACAATTCAAGAAACCATCAGTTTGAGAATGCACTAGGACAGGAGGACACCTACAGTCCTTGGATGGTAGTGGCACGTAGGAAGAGTGGGGACAAGTTGGTTAAAGGACTGGACCCCACAAAGAATTTGGTTGATCCCAACTCACAAGGACTCCTGAGTCATCATGGTCATCCAGCTACTTAACTGGACCAAAACCAAGTAGGGAAAAGGAAAGCTGTAGTGGGCCAAGCCACAAGAGAGAATTTGTTTAATGCATTAGTGGAGCCCATAAAGCCAACTTCCACAGAACCCAGGCAGCCAACTGATCATGATGATGAACTACCAAACCCATTCACTTCAAACCCATTCAACCCAAGCCCACAAACCTTTGATCAGGGACAGTGCTCGTCCATCAGGGGCAAGAAAGGAATGGCCCGTGCTAGGGCTCCCTTACCTGCTACATCTAGTGCCGCCCCCTTAGTGCATACTAAGCTCACACACACTGAACCACTCATCTCCTCTCAACCTAGCAATTACCCATTGAACCCTCAGGGATCATTCCAATTCT
Source organism: Quercus lobata (assembly GCF_001633185.2). Classification (NCBI taxonomy): domain Eukaryota; kingdom Viridiplantae; phylum Streptophyta; class Magnoliopsida; order Fagales; family Fagaceae; genus Quercus; species Quercus lobata. Next base: position 28,407,443 of record NC_044905.1, on the reverse strand, counting down.
TAAGTCCAAGTTCCGCCACAGTAGGCAATCAACTTAGGAGGGGGCATTGTGGTGATTCTAGAGGCCGTGATCATGGAGATCAGAACAATTCCAACACACGTGAGGGGCTGGGTCAGCACGAGGTTTCGAAAGGCATGGGAACTGATTTTCCCTTTGACGAAACCAAGTAGAAGATTGGGCTATCTCCCACTGACGAATTGAGCGTGGGATTTCTTGAACGACGAACCAAACCAGGAGGGGGGAAGAGTTTAAGCTGGCGATCCACTCCGATTGTAATCATAGCCATGGGAAATTGGATTTTCAAGAACCATTCAAGTGTATTGTCAGAAGATGAAATTGGGGGTGTTGCAACATCGACTGACTCTAATGCTAGGGATAGATCACTCGAAGGAGATGATGGAACTGATGGGATGGAATTTGATGGTGGAGGCGAAGCCTCTCCCACCAGTTGATGATTGTCCGACCTCAAGCCACCGCCTAGCCATGAATATCATTGCGTGGAATTGCAGGGGCACCCTGAAGCCCAATTTTCAGGATCACGTTAGGGACCTTGTCTGAAATCATGACCTTGCCATCTTTGTGGTTATGGAAACCTGATTAGGAGGAAACAGAGCAAAGGAAATAACGGACCGCCTTTCCTTTGACGGCGCTATCCACACCGACACCATTGGGTATGCTGGAAGACTTTGGCTACTCTAGAATACTGGCAAGTTGGAGGTGTCGCTCCTTTCCAAAACCAAGCAAGAGATTCATATCTCTGTGAAGGTGCATTCTCTTGACTCAACTTTTTTCTTTTCTACCATTTATGCTAGTCCACGGTTGGCCAAAAGGCGTGTATTATGGAATAACTTGTGTTTGTTTGCTGAGCTCCACAATATGCCATGGTTTATAGCTGGGGACTTCAACAAGCCCCTCTCCAATGAGGACAAGTTTAGAGGCAGAGCAGTGAGTAGCTCTAGGTCTTTAGAATTTAAAGAATGCCTGGATAGTTGCAACATGATTGACCTGGGATTCTCAGGCCCCAGATTTACATAGACTAACAAAAGGGAGGTTGGAGCTCTAATCCAAGAGAGGATAGACAAATTCTTTGTAAACCCGGGCTGGTGCACTACATATCTAGATGCGAAAATAACTCATCTCACTCGATGCCACTCTGATCCTTGTCCAGTTTTGTTTGAGTTAAAACCAATCAATCATCAGCATCTCCCTCACCCCTTCAAGTTTCAAAGCTGCTAGTTGGCGGACCTGTCCTTCCCTAATATTGTATCCCGGGCTTGGAGGCACTCTCTCCGATTAGGTGAAGCAATTGAAAAGTTTGTCAAGGATGTATCCATTTGGAACAAAAATGAGTTTGGGAATGTCTTTGTGAAGAAAGAGAGGATAATGGCCAGACTTAATGGTATTCAAAAGGCAATGGCTTTGAGGCCAAGTGCTCAGCTGGTAGAGCTTGAAAAAGTGCTGCAACAAGAGCTGGATTCCATTCTTAATCAGGAGAGAGATATTTGGGCCCCAAAGTCCCGAGTTAATTGGCTAGTGGAAGGGGAGAGAAACACTTCTTTCTTCCATGTCACCACGCTTGTGAGGAGAAAGCGGAATCAGATTGACACCATTAAGAATACAGTGGGGGAGTGGGTTTTTGAAGAAGAGGATACTATGAATGTCATTCGTAAAGGATTCCAGGATCTGTTCTCATCTTCGAAGGGCAATACCCCTCGGCAAATTTCCCCCCCTTCACAATGGCAAGCTAGACTAACTGAAGCTGATTGTGTTGATCTAAACCAAGCTGTCACTAATGAAGAGATAACAGTGGCACTTCAATCAATGAAGCCTTATAAAGCTCCTGGTCCGGACGGTCTCCATGCAGGGTTCTTTCAACGATGTTGGCCAACAGTGGGTTCTCTAGTCAAACAAGAAGTAAGGCAGACTTTTGCTACCAAGAAAATGCCTAAATATCTCAATAAAACCCACCTAGTTCTTATACCAAAAATCCAAGGTCCGGAAACACTTGGGAATTACCATCCTATTAGTCTTTGCAACACCACATATAAGCTTGTGTCTAAGATCATTGTGAATAGAATCAGACCTATGCTAGGGGATCTCATTTCCCCAGTGCAGACTGCTTTTGTCCCGGGAAGGAGAGGGACTGATAATGCCATAATTGTCCAAGAGTTAATCCATTCCATCAACAAAGCTAAAGGGAAAGAAGGTTACATGGCGATAAAAATTGACCTTGAAAAAGCTTATGACAAGTTTGAATGGAGCTTTATTAGGGAATGACTCTTCCATATAAATCTCCCCATTGACCTCATTGATTTGATCATGAGCTACATCTCATCAGTGACCACTACTATTTTATTCAATGGGGGGACTATGGACCCGATTACCCCTTCTCGAGGTATCAAGCAGGGAGATCCACTCTCGCCCTATATCTTTATCGTGTGCATGGATTGGCTGGGGCAGCTCATGGAAGGAAAATGTGCTGAGAAACTATGGAATTCGGTTAAGTCCTCAAAAAGTGGTCCATCTTTCTCCCACCTGTTCTTCGCCGATGACTTGGTATTATTTGCCAAAGCAAATCAGGTTAATTGCTCCACCATTAGAGATGTACTCGATGAGTTTTGCGAAAAATCGGGGCAATCAGTGAGCGAAGCTAAATCTAGGGTGTTCTTCTCCCCAAATGTAGATAGGGACACTAGAGAGTCCCTTTTGGACATCCTCAGATTCCAGTCCACCCGATCACTTGGTAAGTATCTTGGTATTCCCATTAGGCACCCCGAATCCTCTTCTCATGATTTTGACTTCATCCTTGACCGAATGAAGTAGAAGCTAGCTGGCTGGAAAGCCAATCTATTGTCAATGGCAGGGAGGGCTGTTCTCATTCAGTCTTCCTTATCCACTGTTCCTGCCTATGCAATGCAGTGTGCTCATTTGTCAGAAAGGATTTTGAGTGGCATAGATAGGGTGAATAGGAATTTTTTATGGGGCACTTCAGATTTGGGTAGGAGGATCCATTGGATTGGCTGGCAAAAAGTCACCAAGCCTAAGGAAGAGGGAGGATTGGGATTTCAAACAGCGAAAGGTTGGAATACCGCTTTATTAGCCAAACTAAACTGGAGACTGCATTCGGAGCAAGATGCTTTGTGGACACAAGTTCTGAAGAGGAAATATTGTAACTCAAGAAGGATTAATTCCCCTAATCCAAGTAAGCTTCCCTGCTCCCAGGTTTGGAAGGGCATCAAGAAAGGTACAGCTACCTTTGTAAAGGGAGCTAGATGGTCTCTTGGGAAAGACAGTAACCTAAATTTTTGGAGTGACTCGTGGTCAGACTTGGGTCCTCTACGAAGTGTCATTCAAGGCCCCATTGAACCTGACATCGAAAGGTTGAGGGTGAAGGATATTCTGATTGGTGGTAGTTGGGATTGGACTAAGATTACTATGGAGTTGCCAACGAATTTGAAGATGAAAATCAAAGCAACCCCCTCTGCCATGATTGCACCTACTGAAGATAAACTTTCATGGTCCCCAAATCCCCAGGGAATCTTTGATCTCAAATCTGCATATAGCCTAGCCACAGAGAATGAGCCTTGCTAGTTTGATGGGGAGTGGATTTGGAAGGCGAAAGTTCTTCCTAAAATCAAATTCTTTGCTTGGAAATGCATGCACAACAGTGTCGGGGTCAAAGCCTGCCTCGAGGAAAGGGGGATGAGTACAAACATGATGTGTCCTTTGTGTGATTTGGAGGTGGAAACCATCGTCCATGCTCTTCAGGATTGCAAGACAGTGAGAGAAGTGTGGTTCAACCTAGGTGTAGCGAGGAATGATATGGAGTTTTTCAATGGGGAGTTGAAAATATGGATGACTAAGAATGTTAAGGCAACCCTTTCACTTCACTGGGATACCATTTTTCTATTTGCCATTTGGATATAATGGCAGAGAAGGAATCTGGTTTTATTCCAAAACAAACCTGTGTCTCCCAACACACACGTTGAGATTATCCATAGAGCTCGAGAATTCATCCATTGTGGCATTAATGCAGTGACTGAACACAGACGGGTCCTCAGAGCCATTCACTGGGAGAGGCCTAACAGAGGGTGGGTAAAGCTGAATACTGACGAGTCGTCTTTAGGGAATCCAGGACCAGCAAGGTGTGGTGGGATTCTTCATGATGATAATGGAAATTGGTTGTTTGGGTTTTCCAAGAAAGTCAGGATTACCACAAGTTTTGTGGCAGAATTATGGGCTGTGAGGGAGGGACTATCCCTCTGTTTGCATAGAAACTTCCCTGCTGTAGTGTTAGAGTTGGATGCTAAAAGTATCTTTGATGTGCTAACCAACCCGAACCAGTCTAACAATATCATATCTGCCATTCTTGATGACTGCAGGCAGATGATGGCCCAGTTTCCTCAGCTCAGAGTTAGGCACGGTTACAGAGAGGCGAACCGTTGCACAGACAAGCTAGCTCGAATGGGAGTGCAGCAGCTTGTAGATTTTTGTTTGTATGAAGATTCCCCTCAGGAACTTCAGTCTGATTTAGAATTTGATAATTCCGGATTGTATGTTAACAGGCGTTGCCCTGAGACTTTGTCCTCTGTTTAGTTTAATGAAATTTCCTTTTTCACCAAAAAAAAAAAAAAAAAACTGTGCATTTTCCAATGAAACCATATACTAAACCTAAATTACTGCATATACATGGACCTACAATAGCATAAACCTTGCTACCCTTCAAAAAAAAACTATGTAAAAAAACAATACAATAAATCTAGATACACTAATAAATTTCAAAACTTTTGTCATGAGCATTGGGGTCTACTGTATTCTATGTGAAAATTATATTATACTAGTTACAATATGTCATCTAAAATATGAAAAACGGTTCTGAAAATAATTATGCAGGTCATTAATTGTTGAAAGAGAAAATTTATTACCACAACTTCTATCATCATGAGTAATGGATCCATACGAAAATAATAGATTTTTATATGGTCTATATCACATCACATTGTGGCAAAAATTATGTCTCAAAAGTTGTGGTTGTAGAAGAACTCTTGTTAAAAACAAAAAGAGAAAAAGAAAGCAAAACTAACCTAATTACCCAATAAGAATCCCAATAGTACACCTCTCGAAATCTTGAACCTGGAATCATCACCTGCTCAGGCAAAGGAAGAATAGTATTCAATTCTGGTCGCTTATGGACCTCATCAGAGACTTTCCTACTCAAATTCTTCCACAAAGCATGCACCTCCAAAGCCCAGGCTCTCACCTCTGGGTTCTCAACCTTTGGTAAAAACCCCTCAGGTTCAGACACAAAATCCACTGGTTCAATGTACACCATGTCATTCCCTGCACCCTCAAAATACTTCTCTATAAACCCTTTTAACCCCTCAACCGATAAAGACCCATTTGCAGACTTTCGAACCTCATCAAAAGCTTTCTCAGTGGTTGACAAATCCAACTTAAGTGACAAATCAACGTAAAGTTTTGGATCAAAGTTGGTTTCATTAAAGGTTTTGAGAGCGGCTTCTTGGACACGTTCAAGGAAAGTGACCAAAGGGGTTGTGGGAATCACAGGGCCTGTGTCAGAAGAACTGCAATTTGACAAAGATTCTGTGATTGCCATTGTTGTTGTTAGTTGTGAGAAAAATTAGAAAAGTAGTGCGCAGAAGATGTGAAAGAAGGTTGTTTAAAGGTGAGAGCTTGAGTGCTTGTCATTCTTGGAGAACAGTGAAGGTTTAGGATTCCAAGCGTTTGTTTGCTGTGAAGTATAAGGAACCGTTTGGCAAGTTCTTCTAGTAACGTTATTTGTATTTACGTATGAATGAAAAAATATGTAAAAATATGTGTAATATTGTTTAAAACTTAAAAAGTGTTGGTCAAATAACCATTCCAAACTGCCCCTGAAGTTTTGTTTGCTTTTTGTGTTTGTTTGTTGTGTGATATTTTATTTTGTTTGCTTTTTTATGGTTGTATGTTTTTAGTCTTGGACCAAAATTTTAGCCACAACTTTTAATTTAAAGTTTTGTTAGCTGTGAAGTATAAAGTTTTGTTTGCTTTTTGTGTTTGTTTGTTGTGTGACATTTTATTTTGCTTGCTTTTTTTTTGGTTGTGTGTTTTAAGTCTTGGACCAAAATTTAAGCCACAACTTTTAATTTATTAAAAGAAAAATTATGGTTTTACATTCACCACACTTACACTGTAAACTAAACAAATATAAACAATATTATATTCATTTACATGAAAAATGTACAATATTGTACACTATTCTTATAAATATATTGTTGAAAGAGAAAATCTATTAGATCTATATATGCAAGTGATAGGCCTCTATTTATAATTTGTCACATTAAAATTATAGCAAAGATTATAACTCAAAAGTTGTGAATGTAGAAGAACTCTTAGCTAATTGAAAACAAAGGGAAAGAAGGAAAGCAACACTGACCTAATTACCCAATAAGAATCCCAATAGTACACCTCTCGAAATCTTGATCCCGGAATCACCCCCTGCTCAGGCAAAGGAAGAATAGTATGCAACTCTGGTCGCTTGTGGACCTCATCAGAGACTTTCCTGCTCAAATTCTTCCACAAAGCATGTATTTCCAAAGCCCAGGCTCTCACTTCTGGATTCTCAACCTTTGGCAAAAACCCCTCAGGTTCAGGCACAAAATCCACTGGTTCAACGTACACCAAGTCACTCCCCGCACCCCCAAAATACTTGTCTATAAACCCTTTTAACCCCTCAACCGATAAAGACCCATTTGCAGACTTTTGAAGCTGATCAAAAGCTTTCTCAGTGGTTGAAAAATTCAACTTTAGTGACAAATCAACGTAGAGTTTTGGGTCAAAGTTTGTTTCTTTAAAGGTTTTGAGAGCGGCTTCTTGGACACGTTCAAGAAATGTGACCAAAGGGGTTGTGGGAACTACAGGACCCTTGTCAGAAGAACTGCAATGTGATAAAGATTCTGTGACTGCCGCCATTGTTGTTGTTAGTTGTGGCAATAATGAGAAAAGTAGAGCAAAATTTGTGAATGAAAGTTGTTTAAAGTTAAGAGCTTGAGTGGTTGTCATTGTTGGAAAACACTGAAGGCTTAGGATTCAAGAAAAGAAACCATATATAGAAACAAAAATGCTTGTGCCACGTAAAAGACGCAACATTGGTGGTTGGCAGAGGGTTGTTTCCACGTGTACACACTACTGTCTCTCTACCAATCATAACTTATCATATAGGCGAGTTGTGGTCAATATTGAGGTCAATATTATGCCTTTTGTCGCAGCACAAGAATTACTCATATAGAAAAAGACAAGAAAAGAAGAAGACAAAATACAAGCTTGCCGGCTATTTAGATTATAATATATATAAGTATTAAGTGTCTATTTAGCATGATTAATTTTACCAACTTATTGTGGGTTCCAGTTAGTTTAACTAGTAAAGTCTCTGATGGTTGTATAAGAGATCTGGGGTTTAATCTCCGCCTACACCAAAAATTGATTCTTGTCTTAATCTGATGATAAGGAGTGGACATTATAGGTTGAAAATTTCTCAAAAAAAAATTTTTTGCCAACTTATTTTATTATTCAGCTTATTTTTCTACTATTTATAGGTCATATTGTATTTTTTGGTACTATTTATGGATCTCACTATAATATTTCAGTTAACTTTTACCTTTATCTATAGTACTTTCGATAAAAAGTTTTCAATTTCAGCAAAATAAGCAGATCCCAAATAGACCCTAAGTGTGTGTTTGGCATAATTAATTTTGCCAACTTATTTTACTATTCAACTTATTTTTGCTACTATTCATGGGCTCTACTACACTTTTTGGTACTATTCATGAGTCTCACTGTACTATTTCAGCTAACTTTTACCTTTATCTATAGTATTTTCAGTAAAAAAAATTTCAGTTTTAACAAAATAAATGGATCCCAAACAGACCCTAAGTGTCGATTTGACAAAAATTATTTTTGCCAACTTATTTTACTATTTAGCTTATTTTTATTACTATTCATGGGTCTCACTGCATTTATCGGTACCATCCATGGGTCTCACTGTACTATTTCAATTAATTTTTACCTTTATCTACAATACTTTCAACAAAAATTTTTCAATTTCAGTAAAATAAACGGATTCAAAACAGACTCTAACATTCACTTTTGTTTGCCGCATCAGCTATATGAAGCATATGTTTGCTTGCTTGAAGTGTTTGTTTATTATTTGGTGTTTTATTTCTTTTGCTTTTTATTGTTGTATGTTTTTAGCCTATGGCCAAAAATTTTGTCCAAATTATTGAAATGATCAAAGATCTGAACAAGTGACTTTGAGAAAACTATCTGAATTATATGAAGACACTAGTAAGCACAAACAACAAATCCATGACTATTTGATCTTGGGTATCCAAGAAAATGCAGAATATGTTCAAATAGGATACCCTCATAAATTTGAGCAAATGATAAATTTTTTTTCCTCTTTTTTTCCACACCACTCACTATTGATAACAATATAGAGGCATTGAATTATGACAAAAGGTACCCATAAAAGCCTATTTCAATTAAATTTTATATTTTAAAAATATTTTAATTTTAATTTTAATTAACTATTATGATTTTGTTGTTTTTCAGTTTTCTTTTTTAAAAAATTAAAGAAAAGGAATGACCTGTTATACACTATAATTGTGTTGACTAGAGACACAATTACTCTTGTTAAATTACCGATTGTCCCAAAAAACTTAAACTATTAGGAAATTGTGAGTTTAATCTCCTAATCATAATTCTAACACTCTCCCTCACTTGTGGGCTTAAACTTTCCCTTAATAAACGGGGGCCCAACAAGTGGGAATTTAACATTTTAAATGGGAGGTAGGGTAAAGATAGGGATTTGTAAGGACCAAAAAATCTGATGGCCCGAACCCACTTAGAACAATGAGTGACATTGTTCAACCTTGGCCCAAATCAATAGAATTTGTAAGAGAGGGAAACGAACAACAAGAGGGGACTCTGCCCGAGAATAGAAATAGAGAAGAAAATGTTAATCTTATAAAACAAAGGGGGAATCTATCCCTCCACCAGCTCACTCGAGGAGGATAAGTTTTTATAGATAGTTACATTATTCACTCTCTTTTCTCTCTCTCTTTTGTGCTTATCTCTTTTGATGCCTTTGTCTCGATCCCTCTTTCCAGTGCTCCTTCTTTTCTTTATATACTTCTAGCTCTATCATATCTCCACCATTCATTCTCACGTAACCTCTCTCCTTTTATGACTCTTCTTTTACTTATATACTTCTACCTCTATCATATCTCCACCATCCATTCTCACCTAACATCTCTCCTTTTATGACGCTTCTTTTACTTATATACTTCTACTTCTATCATATCTCACCATCCATTCTCACCTAACCTCCCTCCTTTTATGACACCTGTTGCTTTTAACATCTGAAGAAGATGGTGGAAGGAATCTGCTTAGCCGTGACTTACACTGTTCAGGTCATTTCCTCATTAATGCGGTTGATAAAGCTGTTGTCTACTATTTAATGCGGATGCAACATGCTACACCAGACTAGAAGCTTCCCTACTGTTCACTGACTCCCACTCTCTTCATATTCCAGCTCCCACTTAGAATACTACAGAGTACCTTGATTCATTTCTTTCCTTCCTCGGGCGGCTTTCTTCCTCGGGCCCGTGGCTTGCGGCATTCCCACACCAATGCTGCAACCTTTCAACTTCATCCTCGATTCTCGGGCTCTCATAGGATCGAACTATAATTGTGTTGACTATAGACACAATTACTCTTGTTAAATTACTGATTGTCCCAAATGTTTAAACTATTAGAAAATTGTGAATTTAATTTCTTAACCATAATTCTAACATTCTCCTTCACTTGTGGGCCTAAACTTCCTCTTAATAAGTGGGGGCCCAAAGTGAGAATTTAACATTTTAAATGGGAAGTAGAGTAAAGATAAGGATTGAACTCAGTATCTCCTGCTCTGATACCATATTAAATTACCGATTGTCCTAAAAATTTAAACTATTAGGAAATGGTGAGTTTAATCTCTTAACCATAACAACTCTTTTGTTTTAATAATTACCAATACAACAACTGTGATTTGCCAAATATTTTTTTTGGTGAACCAAAAAAAAAAAAAAATTATTTGGGTACTATTACAGTTCTTGTCACTTTATTTTGAGTACTATTACATAATAGGAATACAAATCTTTTATTCCATTTTCTATTTTATTTTTTATCAATCGCAATTTGTTATGTATTTGATTTTTTTTTTTTTTTTTAACTTTAAAACCATAATTTCCAAAATCTCAACAAAGAGTGGTAGAGGCAATTACGGTACTTTATTATGAGCAAAGAACATTAAGTTTAGTTTGAGATTTTTTTTTTGGGTGCAACTTTTTTTTTTTTTTGGGGCAACCATTGATATCAATAATATGATCGATTATGATTAGAGTAACATTGTTTTATTGACATCAATTTTATAATGCCTCCCGTCTATTGTATCTCTAGATTCTCTACCCCTATTATTTTATTTTTTGCCTTTTAACTCTGCAATTGCAACTTGTTCCAATGCACAATTCGTGACTATGGTAGGACTATATTATAACTTATAAGCAACGTTATCAATGTTAACATATAAAAGGGGCATTTGGTTTCGCTTAATGTTAACTTAAAAAATAAAATAAATAAATAAGAAAGAAAAGGAAGCGGGAAGAGAAAAAGACTGAGTTTGGTAGTTTGATTCAGAGAGTTGGTGGGTCTGATTGCTGGTTTGAAGTTGAACTTATCGTTTAGTGAACAGAGGAAAAGATAGGAAATGTGGTGACTAAAAAAAACTTCTCTATCGAGGTTCTTAATTTTTTTTTTTTTTTTGAACTAAAAGGTAGAATCTTTATTGCTTTCAGTATAGAATTACAAGATTCAGCTAAAAAAAGAGTATAAAATTTCATGCAACATTGAAATACGCTTTACTGCAACATTGAAATAAGCTTTGCTGCAATTAATTAATGGAAAATGCTAATAAGTACCCTTAAGACACTGATTAATAATCCATTTAAAGAAAATTTTTATGGGAAATGAAAAAAAAAGTAATTAATATTTTAACAGTTTTTTTTATTCCCCATAAAAGTGGTATCAAAACTTTTCTAAAATGGATTATTAATGAATACCCTAAGAGCACTCGTTAGCATGACCCTTAATTAATATATTGTGGTTCCTGCTATGTATATTTTGGTCCTCATTATTCTAGCACTTGTAGAGTATTGCAATTAATATAAATATATCAAATGCAAAAGACTGTCCCAACTCCCAATTAAAAAAAAAGGAACTTTGTATACTTGTCTACTCATTTGTAGATGAATGATTAAATTGGATTTTAAAAAAATGAACTTAAACCAATTGATATATCAACTACAAACATAATGTGAAATGTAAAACCAATGAAATGCACCACAAGACTGTCAAACTCATGTTGCAGAAGTGCAGGTTGTAGTCTCTGTTGGGCATTATGGAGCCTAATTTTGTTTGATCTGGTTCGATGACCCGACCCGACCCGAATAATATTGCGTGGTTTTTTAATGGGAGATTTACTAAGGCTTAGTCCATGGAGTGGAGGCTTGGGCCGATAGGCCCAAGCTGAGAGAAAAAGTATTGTAGCCGCAATTTTTGTACTCTGTATTCTTCTCTGATAATAGTGAAATCTTTGCAACTCCGTGGACGTAGGCAAATTGCCGAACCACGTAAATATTGTCTTGTGCATGTGATTGTTTTCTTTGGCGTGTGTTTTCTCTATTTTTGTTTCTCACAGGTTGAGAATTCGGCTTAAATTCCCTTCAACTGTTATTAGAGTTTAGGGTTAGGTTTGAGTGGGAGCAATGGCAGAGGAAGCAGGAAAGGCGTTTGGAATAGAAAAGTTCGATGGCACAGACTTTGGATTTTGGAGGATGCAAATCGAGGATTACCTTTATGGGAGGAAGTTGCATCTACCGCTTCTAGGGGAAAAACCTTAGGCTATGAAGGCTAAGGAATGGGCTCTTCTTGACAGACAGATATTGGGAGTTATTAGGTTAACTCTGTTTAGGTCTGTTGCACACAATGTTGTAAAGGAGAAGACCACAGCAAATTTAATGAAGGCTTTGTCCGGTATGTATGAAAAGCCGTCCGCAAACAACAAGGTGCATCTGATGAAGAAATTGTTCAATTTGAAAATGGCAGAGAATGCATCAGTAGCACAACATCTGAATGAATTTAATACTATCACAAATCAATTATCGTCTGTAGAAATTGATTTTGATGATGAGATTCGTGCTCTGATCGTCTTGACTTCTTTACCAAACAGTTGGGAGGTAATGAGGATGGCAGTAAGCAATTCTACAGGAAAGGAAAAGCTCAAGTATAATGAAATACAAGATTTAATTCTGGCTGAGGAGATTCGTCGAAGAGATGCAGGCGAAACCTCAGGATCTGGTTTTGCCCTAAACCTTGAGACAAGAGGCAGAGGTAATGACAGAAATTCAAACCAGGGCAGATCAAAATCCAAAAATTCTAATCGGAACAGAAGTAAATCTAGATCAGGCCAACAAGTACAATGCTGGAACTGTGGGAAAACATGTCACTTTAGGAATCAATACAAAAGTCCTAAGAAGAAGAATGGAGATGATTCTGCTAATACTGTAACAGAAGAGGTACAAGATCCATTACTTCTTACAGTAGACAGTCCACTAGATGATTGGGTTTTGGATTCAGGAGTTTCGTTTCATATCACTCCACACCGAGAAATCATACAAAATTATGCTACAGGTGATTTTGGTAAGGTGTATTTGGTTGATGGTTCAGTCTTGGATGTTGTTTCAGTCTTGGATGTTGTAGGTATGAGAGATGTCCGGATATTGTTGCCCAATGGGTCTGTTTGGTTATTGGAGAAGGTTCGACATATTCCTGACCTGAGGAGGAATCTGATTTCTGTTGGACAACTTGATGATGAAGGACATTCAATACTATTTGTTGATGGTACTTGGAAGGTTACAAGGGGAGCTAGGGTATTGGCTCATGGAAAGAAGACTGGTACTCTGTACATGACCTTAAGTCTAAGAGACACAATTGCAGTTGCTGATGCAAGTACTGATACAAGCCTATGGCACCGTAGACTTGGTCACATGAGTGAGAAAGGGTGAAGTTGCTGCTGTCAAAAGGAAAACTACTAGAATTGAAGTCCATTGATTTGACATGTGTGAAAGTTGCATCTTAGGAAAGCAGAAAAAGGTAAGCTTCTTGAAAACTGGCAGGACACCGAAAGTTGAAAAATTAGAGTTAGTACACACTGATTTATGGGGGTCTTCTCTAGTTGCATCCCTTAGAGGTTCAAGGTACTACATCACTTTCATTGATGACTCAAGCAGAAAGGTATGAGTTTATTTTCTGAAAAATAAATTTGATGTATTTGAAACTTTTAAGAAGTGGAAAGCCATGGTTGAAACAGAAACAGGTTTGAAAGTAAAATGTTTGAGGTCAGATAATGGAGAAGAGTACATAGATGGAGGGTTCAGTGAGTATTGTGCTGCACAGAGAATTAGGATGGAGAAAACCATTCCTGGGACACCACAGCAGAATGGTGTGGCTGAGTGCATGAACAGAACTCTCAATGAGCGTGCTAGGAGTATGAGATTGCATGCTGGACTACCAAAAACTTTTTGGGCTGATGCTGTTAGCACTACAGCTTACCTGATAAACCGAGGACCATCAGTTCCCATGAAGTTCAGACTTCCTGAGGAGGTTTGGAGTGGTAAAGAGGTAAAGTTTTCACATTTAAAAGTTTTTGGTTGTGTTTCTTATGTTCATATTGATTCTGATGCTCGTAGTAAACTTGATGCAAAGTCTAAAATATGTTTTTTCATTGGCTATGGTGATGAGAAATTTGACTATAGGTTTTGGGATGAATAAAACAGGAAAATCATCAGAAGTAGAAATGTAATATTTAATGAACAGGTTATGTACAATGAGCATGATGGTAGCAAACATTACAAGGCCAGATTAGTTGTTAAAGGGTTCCAGCAGAAGGAAGGCATTGACTACACAGAGATATTTTCTTCAGTTGTGAAGATGTCAATAATCAGACTGGTACTAGGAATGGTGGCTGCAGAAAACTTACATCTTGAGCAGTTAGATGTGAAGACAACATTCCTTTATGGTGACTTGGAGGAAGACTTTTACATGATTCAACCAGAAAGATTCATTGTTCAGGGACAAGAGAATCTAGTCTGCAAACTGAGAAAGAGCTTGTATAGCCTAAAACAAGCTCCTAGACAGTGGTGCAAGAAATTTGACAGTTTTATGCATATAATTAGGTTCAAGAGATGTGAAGCTGATCGTTGTTGCTATGTTAAGTCTTTTGACAATTCTTACATCATATTACTGTTGTATGTGGATGATATGCTTATTGCAAGGTCTAGCTTTGAGAAGATTAATAATCTGAAGAAACAATTGTCCAAACAGTTTGCAATGAAGGATTTGGGAGCTGCAAAGCAAATCCTTGGTATAAGAATCATTAGAGACAAGGCTAATGGTACATTGAAACTTTCACAGTCAGAGTATGTGAAGAAAGTTCTCAGCATGTTCAACATGAATGAAGCTAAACCAGTTAGCACACCCTTGGGTAGTCATTTCAAACTAAGCAAAGAACAGTCATCGAAGACAGAAGAAGAAAGGGACCATATGAGCAAGGTGCCTTATACCTCAGCTATTGGCAACTTGATGTATGCTATGATGTGTACAAGGCCAGACATTGCACATGCATTGGGAGTTGTGAGCAGATTTATGAGTAGGCCTGGAAAGCAGCATTGGGAGGCAGTCATGTGGATTCTGAGATATCTGAAGGGTTCATCAGATACATGTCTTTGCTTCACAGGTGCAAGTTTGAAACTGCAGGGTTATGTAGATGCTGATTTTGTTGGTGATATTGATAGTAGAAAGAGTACTACTGAGTTTGTTTTTACTCTAAGCGGTACAACTATATCATGGGCTTCAAATTTACAGAAGATTGTTACTTTGTCTACTATAGAAGCTGAGTATGTTGTAGCAACTGAAGCTGGAAAGGAGATGATTTGGCTACATGATTTCTTAGATGAATTGGGTAAGAAGCAGAAGATGGGCATTCTACACAGTGATAGTCAGAGTGCAATCTTTCTTGCCAAAAATTCGGCTTTTCATTCAAAATCAAAGCATATACAAACAAAATACCACTTTATCCGTTACCTTGTTGAAGATAAGTTGGTAATACTTAAGAAGATTTGTGGATTTAAGAATCCGGCAGACATGTTGACTAAGGGTATCACTATTGAGAAGTTGAAGCTATGCGCAGCTTCAATTGGTCTTCTAGCTTGAGGACAGGAGGATGAGTTGCAGGGATGAGGGATTGTTTCTTGGAGGATAGCGGTTTGATGTTGGTGATTGGACTAGTCTCCAAGTGGGAGACTTGTTGGGCTTTATGGTAGCCACAATTTTTGTACTCTATATTCTTCCTTGATAATAGTGAAATCCTTGCAATTCCATGGACGTAGGCAAATTGCCGAACCATGTAAATATTGTCTTGTGCGTGTGATTGTTTTTTTCTACGTGTGTTTTCTCTATTTTTGTTTCTCACAGGTTGGGAATTCGGCTTAAATTCCCTTCAGTCTCAATTCAAAGCTTAGGTTTTTAATTGGGTTCCTGTAAGTGCAAACATGGCTGCATATTCACAAGTTGGTCACTTGTAAATTCATTCACAAGTTGTTTCGATGTTTTCCCTGTTTTGCTGCTGTTTTGTGTTTGCCCTCCCTGTTCTGAGTTGCCTTTCTTGTCATGGGCTAAAAGTGGTCTTCTTTTCATTAAAAATAAAAATAAAAATTGATTTTTATATAGAACAGTGAAGCATATTACCACGTATCTCCTTCTTCTAGTTGCTATTTTTATTTTATTTTATTTTTCATTCTATTTTGTTTTGAGCCAGCAGGTCTTAATAACCAAAGGGATGACTCAATGGAAGAAAATGTTATTCCTAGCGAGCCCAGGGAATTTACACCATCAAAAGCCATGGAGTTTGAATAAGTTGAGATTGCCAACGATTTTTATAATGAGTATGGAAGAAGGGAAGGTTATAGTATTAGAAAAGAGTGCATGAATAAATGCACAAAAAAATATGGAAAAGTTACTTCGAGGAAATTTGTGTGCACGAAGGAGGGAGTTCAGAGTACATACAACCAAGATCTTAAAACTAAAAAGCTTTGTGCAGAAACAAGATATCGGATATGGGTGTGAAGCACGTATGGTTATTTACACTTAATCAAGATAGCAGCAAATATGTGGTGACTGAATTTATTGATGGGCATAAAATAATCACTAACTTCATCTCTAAGCAACTGTGCACATGAATGGTCTATTGTTTATATTGTTTTCTAGATTTTTTTTTTTAACTCCTTTTTCGTCATTGATCTTTTAAAGATTTTAAACTAAAAGTTTTATTGAATAAATTGACTAAAAGTTCTCTTTTTCATTCCTCAGAAAGATAAAGATGGGGGAAGAAGTAAAACAAATACTATAAGGGTAGCCCGTCTAAGGAAAATTATTGAATATTCTAAAAGTATCATAAATGTGTACATCATTCTCTCACATGAATTGTGAATCTCACTAAAAATTTAATTAGTGAAACTCACAGTTATATGAGAGGTAGAGTATGCATTTATAATATTCTGGAAGTAATTAATAATTACCCGGCTAAAAATATTCATTAATCCAAACTATGGAAAAAAAGAAATTGATATTAAATCCGTGTAAAGAAGAAAGTGAAATCTATCTTACTAGAACATTAAACTTCCCACAGTTATAATTACTTCAACTGTGTACATAGAGAAAAAATGTATATATCTTAGCAAAGTAACTTCTTTCTGTTAAAAAATATATACATCAAAATAACTTGCTAACTATTCCACTTTCCCACTAGGGGTTTTTTTCAATCCAACTCCAAAAACACAATGCCTGCAACGTCTCTTTGTCATCTTGGGCACTCATAAAACATGGCTTCCCGACTTCAACCTTTTGCACATGTACAATATTTGTTCTTCATGTGATGGAGATGTTTTCAGATTTTTTTGTGCAAATGCAACTAATATAGTTATTGAGGAGGTACTCACATTCTGCTCCCCAAATTCTTCCTGCAGGCTTTCAACAGCAGATCCAACCCGTTCGGGATTAGAAGTTGTGATTTTTTTTTTTTTTTTTTTTGAGAAGAATAGAAGTTCTGTATATTGATCAAATGAGATAAATGAATCAGTACAGTATATGTTCAGCACTAGAGCTATTTATACATTATCTGCTACTAATTAACAGCACATGGAGAATAGCTAACTTAAGCCTGTTAAACATAATCTCAAGCAATGGGCACCTGGATATATATATATATATATATCAATTGTATAATCACTCAAGACAAAGTCCTTAAGAAGAAGAGTTTTGATTGCTTTCAGCGAAACTAAGCCCAAGCATTCACACCACAGCAAACTAACTTCAACTCCATTATCCAACTACTGCCAATAATACATTAAAAGACACTCAGAAATACACTGATATCAAAGTTTCAAACCTTTCACGCCTTTACACCCGATTTTGATTGATTCATATGACCAAAACTCCATATAACCAGATCCTTTGTACTTGAAGCCTGCTGTTGAATATAAAAGTTTGCATTATGAATGTTACTAAGCACTAAACCTGCGGTTTCCCATTGACATACATAAAAGGCCTTGGACCAAATCTATTTTAAGCGTTTATATAAAAAAAAGTCATATCTAGTGCACAAAACTCCCATTTTTGCAGGATTTGGAAGAATTCGTGGTAGGCAACGTTACCCTCAATATTTTAGAGAGGCTGATTCTTGGACTCGAACCTGCAACCTATCGCTTTTGGTGGAAGGCATTTGCCATCGCACTAAGGCTTGAGGGATGGATTGATAACAATCCTCTTGAGTGCAAGGTAATGATTAACCACACACAATGCAAGTTCCAAATCAATAATCTTACACAAAAGCCTTCTAGGATCATACTTTGGAAGGGTTCCTTATTCGTCCAGCCTGTATTTATCCAGATTTGTTTAGCCACAATCAAGAAGAAACAGATATATGTTTGTACATACTGCAAGGATAAAAATTTTAGCCGCAAAGAAGGTCAAAAGACTAAAACCAATAAACAAGATTAAGGCCAGCATATTGCTCATGGCATATACTGTACTTGAATGAAATTATGTAATTAATTCTCACCATCGGATGAAGTCATTTCTGACAAGGGCATGACTTTAAACAGAGATGCTGCCCAAAGAATGTATCCATTGGAAAAGGTAGAAACCTTCAACTCTATGAAATAGCATACAATGGGTGGTCATATGTCTCAGTCTGACCATACAATAGTAGCAACAACAATATTGAAGACAAATCTGCATTTGTCAATGACTCATGAATATAGTGCAAATAATACCAACCAATTTGGCAAACTAAGTGGCAGCAGAAACCACTCAAGGTACATATTTCCAACAAGGCTTTCCAAATACTTAAAAAGTTCATTGTTCATACCATGCTAGACAGTAATGCTCTCTTGATCAAAGAGAACCTGCCAAGGAAATAATAGTTCATAAATATTACTAGATCTTCGTGTGCAATGAGCTACTATCGGGGAGGATGTTTGAGGAAACTAGTAATGCATTCACAATTACTTAGCTAGTTGAGTTCCACTTTTTTTGTGCGTATACAGATACATACATAAAATTGTTTTGAGTGAGCACCTTCTAGCCCCAAAGCAGACCCCAAGAAATAATGGTTGAGAAAACACTATATGATCTTAATAAACCAATGAGATACTATAATGGAGGATTTTTGAGGAAACTACTTATGTATTCACAATTACTTTGCTAATTAAATTTCAATTCTATCCACTTATAGAGAGATATACATAAGGTATTTTGAGTGAACATCTTGTAGCCCATAAACTAGATAAAGAATGATGGCTCCTAAAGCCGACAAACTAAATGGTCCCAAACCAATTTTTAATGAGCAACTAAGTAGACATTTCTCTTCATTTTTTCTCTCCACCTCACAATCATATGCAAGAAAACTAACATGATTTGAATAATTAGAAAACATGTTTACCATTGAACTAATTGAATACCTTCAGTAAGAGTTTCTAGAAGTAGCATAGAAACCAAATAATTTGCCCAGCCATAATGGCCATACAAGAAATTAGATGGATTAGTCTTTGCCCTTCATTAGAAGCAATTCATTAATCATATGTTAATGTTTTGCAATTAGCAGTCCTAGTGTTTCTTCATCAATGGAGGTATTAGCATATGCAAATTCACCCCCAGGCTCATCATTGCCATATTTGTAACAGCATAAAGCATGGGAATGTTTTATGTCAAGTTAAGCATATATATACACACACACACCCACACACCAACCACCTTAACGAAAATCTGAATTTAAACCACAAACATCACCTGAGAAAATTGCCAGAAAAAATTTCAAACCGAACATCACCTGAGCAAATAATAAAGATAAAGCAAACTCTTCTATGCTATTGCTAGCCAACAAAGCCTGGCTCAAATGGTACTTCCTCCCCCACAAGATTGGGTGGACGATGAATTCTTGGGAACCTACAAATAAGTGCTTGTACGACTTACCAAACAAAAGAGATAGAGAACTCAAGCATTATGCTAGTTTATGCCATTAAGAATCCAGTTAAAATCTTCAAAGGTTACCCTAATAGTTCTGGGTACTCGGAAAATTACCTGAGCAGTTTTTCACCATTGTAGTTTCTGCTATTCCTACACCTAAAAGAAAGGAAATATATATACAGTACATGTTCTATCTTCATCACTAAAATTAAAAAAGTTGTATTGCCATTCATTTCGTCCCATGGTCCATTTTCTTGAAATTTTTTTGTTCAGAATACATATTTTAGGGACAAAATTAGAAACTACACTATATCTTAGAGACAAATACTGTAGTATTCTATTTACCTGAAATATCAAGGCTTTATATTGTTACTGAAAATTAGAACTTAATAAGAGTGAAAGGAAAGTTAAAATATAGAAACTCTTTTTTCAATTTTGAGGATGAAAATAAAACCCAGGCTATATTTTAAGACCAAAAGAATATTTAGCCTAATTTTTTTTTAAAACCATACCCTGATTTCCCATTGGCACCAACAACCAAAAAGCTAATTAATACAAGCAACATAATAGCTTCTGAAATTCCTAAACTAAAATGAGAAATCTTAAACCATACCCATATTGCCAATCACTAGCAACAACCAAAACAAACTACTTTTTTTAATAGAATGCCAAAAGAAAACCATGAAATTCAAGTTCTAAGCTAATGGGTTTATGGATTTCAAAGCTCCTCAGCTGTCCCTTCTGTTCCACATGCAAAGCTTTAAACTTTAACTGATAAAGCTTCAGGAATTGGAACGATATAGGAAAAATAATATTGAAATTCATCCCTGGAGCAATTAATATCTCATAAACTTCATTTCCATCACAGTGGAAGGATAAAAAAAAAAAAACAAAAACAAAAATATTAAGAATCAAGGTTTAAGACAAAGCCATTCTCACCTAAAGCCAGCATTCAAGAAAAACCAGAACCATGTGTTTATGAATGGTGTTTAACACAGAATATGTGTCTGGGTTTTTATAGCCAGGGTTTATGTCGTGGATTTTCAAGGTAGATTGGGAAAATCTTGACCGTTAAAAGGATGATACACAGAAAGCCGAGATCAAACGGACGATGTTAGAATAAAATGTATATATTAAGAGATTCAAAAAATTAGTTATTGTAAAAGCCCATACCAAAAAATAAAGAAAAAAGAAAAATTAGTTATTATTTTTTTTAATTGGAAAAAATAAAAATCTCTAATTATAATAAATGTAAATTATTAATTTTTATCCAGAAAATAGAAGAACCTCTCGTGCGTGTTTAGAGGCTAGTTTATATTAGTGGTGAAATATTTATTCAACCACAATTTATCACCTCAAGCAAATTGAGCAAAAGCTTGTATTAGGAAAAATATAAACTATTTCATGCATTAACTATATTAAGTGTCATTGTTCTGCCTAAAAAAAAAAGAAAAAGTGTCATTGTTATATAAAGTTGGATTTTTTTTTTTTAATAACATATAAAGTTGGATCCTATATATAAAATCCACGTCTCACATATGAGATTCACCTTATATGAGAAGAGATTCACCTTATATGATAAGTGTGCATATATAATACACTGAATGTCCTAAATAATTTTATTAAAAACTTGTAAGATAAAAAAACATAAATTTGGCTTCTCTTGTTTTGTCATGGAATATAACCAATTTGGAGTAAAAATTGAATAGAATAAAGAGGGAACCACCTAAACAAAATAATTACTTATTACTTATCGAATGAAAGTAGTGTCTTTGAATAATAGGCATGCGAGATATGAATTCTTATTTTCTCCTGTGGAAAAGAAGATCTCTTATTCTAAAAGCGGTTTGAAGATTTTTTTCGTCTTGTTGTGTGTACAAGGTTCTTCACTTCTTCCCTTCAATGCTTGTTGTTAAGTAAAATACTTCCTTTTTCTTTCCTCTCAAATATGCTTTTCTTTGTGATTACTTTTATTCTTATTTTTTTTATCCTTTTTTTTTTCTCTCCATTACCATTAGTGAATTTTTTTTAAGGAAAAAAAAGAGAGGCTCACATATATAATCATCACCCGGGCTGTCAAATGTTTTTTCCACTTGTACCATAATGAATTGATGATAAAATTGGAAAAAAAAAAAAAGAAAAAAGAAAAAAAAGAAACTCTTGATATTTAAAATAACTCAACTATCAAGCCATAACACATGCACAGTAACTAATTATCACCTAACACATGCTCACGCGGTAAATTTCAATAAAATAAAAATAACAAAAGTTTAAAAGAATTAACAGTGTTATTTAGAATGCAAATTACATCAATAACATCATAAATTCATATAATTTATATAAATTTTTTCTTTTCATTTCTTCTTTTTTGGATTTATTGATATATGCTCATCATTATTCTTTGGTACCACTTAGGGTTTTTTTTTTTTTTTTTTAAATATTTGTTTTGAAGTTTAATAAATAAATAAAAAGGTAAAATGAAAGGAATAATAAATTGCAGCATTGTGTTCATTATATTGTTTTTATATGTATTTTAAAGAAATAAAAGTAAGAAATGTAATCTTTCCTCTATTATTGACGAGAACAAAGCAATTGGACAAAAGACAACAATTTCATCCCATTGAATCCATTCCATTTTCATTCCTTTATTTATTTATTTATTTATTTATTTATCTTCCCTCATAAGTCATAAACAACACTCCCAAATTTGGGATAGAGGGTGGACGAGCAATTAGTTGTGGCTACCTTACTTGAGTGTAACTATAGTAACTCTTCTGCTTGTTAAAGAATCAATGCCTAAAAAGCTTAAACGGTGATGAAGAGCTACAAACACTCAGGTGAGCTAAGTCATAATTTGACAAATGACAACACCACCACCTAGGACACCAATGATTTTAGATGATCAAAGGCAATAATAGTCTATAATTTGAACTAACAACACACTCTCAATCACACTCTCGAAGGAAAAAGGGTATATACTAGTTCACCTTGACTATATAATGTACATGCTATTCGGCTATAATGGCTTATGCTAATTTAGTTAATGTTAAAAAATAGTCATAGCTAACCAAATGGAGTTGATTCAATATGCTTAATAGTTCACACTTACAGACTTATTTATGCTAAATGAACACATAGCCAGTTAGCCTAACAAAGAGGAGAAGCTTGTTCAAGGAGAGGTAAAACCGTAAAAGCTAAAAACTAAAAATTACTATATACAATCCTAGTACAGGATTTGTGACAATTACGATGATATCCTCTTCTTAGAGCACTCACAGTAGATGTGGGATATGTGTCAAATGCTAAATATTTGGCACATATCCCACACCAAACCCAATTTAAGCCCATTTATCAGATGTTGTATATGTTAAATTTTTTACAACTTACTACAGTAAAATCACAAATATACAACTGTACGGACCGGCTGTGGTATATTGGTTTATTATTTTTTATCTCTCTTTCAACCCTCATTTCTCTTTCATTTCTCCTTCAGCTCACCGCCTCCATCTCCATCTCCACTCTCCCATTCTTTTTCTTCTTCCCTCTTCCCCGTTGCTCCATCTCCTTCAGCTCACCATCAGTTTCGTTTCTACCATCATTGATCTAACCACATAAATCCGGTTTTTTTTTTCCCCTTTTGGTTCGCTCTGTCCTCTGTTCTACCGGCGTCGGTTTGGTTCTGAGTCTCCGTTTTGGTTGTGATTGCTCGCAAATCTGAAAGGGATGTTTGTGCTTCCGCCGAAGATTCCAACAGCACATTGATCTCGAAGGAACTTTCAGTCCAGCTGGAGCTTGATGAAAAACGACTCAAAAGCGAAACGGAGCCAAAAGGTTGCATCGTTAGGTTGATTCCAACGGATCCAAAACGGAGCCAAAACAGAGCTTGATTCCAACGACTCGTCCGCCAAGCATGCATCGTTAGGTTGTGCCGAGTAAAATCTGCTCCGTTTTTCTCCGTTGCAGAAAAGAGATCCCCTCCCCCTACTTTCAAAAATGATGAATATGAAGTCGGTGGGGCTGCAGGTACTATGGATCGTGATTTCCGATTGTGGGTCTGGTTGTGGGTCTGATTTTATTTTCCGATTGTGATCGGCGTGGACGTAGGCCTTTGGGTTGTGGGTCTGGTTTTTTTTTTCCCCTTTTGGTTCTATCCCCTCCCCTGTTTTATTTTCTTCTCTTGTTGAAGTGGTGCTACATCAGTTTTTGTATCAAAGCTTGTTCTTATACATAATTCTATCTAGATTTGTTGTTCTTTGTGTGATAATGTCTAGACTTGATGTTTGTTTATTTATGATTGGAGCTCTGGAGAGCTGCCTCTTATTAATATTACCTCTCTAGTGATATTTTGGATTGTATGTTAGAGCAGAAATATGTACATTTTGAAAATAAATTATGTTAGTTTGGGGGATTGGAGAGTGTGTTTCTGGTAGTTGTTCTAATGGCCATTGATTATGAATCATATCCCTAGAACAACTTTGAAAACTAGGATTCAATGTCTAGGGAGGTTAGGAGTGAGTGAAACTGATGTGCTGTGATAGACATACCAGGTTCAAGCTTTCATATTGAGATTAGATTTGGCTACAAATGATAAGTGGATTATGCTCAACTGCAGAAGTTTTGAGATATATTTTTTTGACCTATTGTTCGCCTGAGTTTATTAGTTCCATAGTTTCCTTTTGAATTATTTACCTTATTTATTTATTTATTTTTATGTGCTTTTTTGGCCATATCTAAGCTAATGAAAACAGATATTAGCTTTACAAATTAAGTAGACATAAGTTAAGAAAAAAGTTTTTAATATTTGTGTGTATTAACTTTTCAAATATGACACTATTGACTAATCTACCAAATCCACCAACTATGACAGTGAGAATACCAAAATAAATTTTTTTTGGCCTCCACCAACAAAAATAGAACAAGATCAAACAAAAATTGTTTAGTATGTTTATGACTGATGAGTATTGTTTAGTATGTTCATGAAAGGCAGGCAGGCCGGTTTCTACCAAAAAAAAAAAAAAAGAATTAAGAGTTTTGTTTGAAATGTTACCGTTGGGATTTGAAAGAGAATGGAAATGTTACCGTTGGAACAAATAATAAAGAAAGGATAAAATAAGAATTAAAATATAATATTTAAATGAAGTGGTAAAAATATAGAACATCTGATAAATGAGATGTTGTAAAATGATGTGGTAAAATAATAAAATAGGCTTTTGATGTGGTAAAATGACATAATATTTACAACGGCTGCTACGGATGCTCTTAAAATTTCCAAATTTTAACAGGGGAAAGAGTTCTATGAACTCTAGAATAGTGTTAACAGCTAGCACTAGCACTAGCAGTATTCGTGAAATAGTAATGCATCAGAGAACAAACACCTTCAACCTATAAATGACTCTAGAACAATTCAGCCAAAAAAAATGAAGACTCAAGAACAGAGTTCTAAAAGCCAATTGATACGCTCCTAGGCTATGGGATTAGGAACATAGATTTTGAAGTTCAATTCCACAAATTTCTCTAGACAAACTTTGTGGACCAGTTGTAAAAAGTAAAAACAAGAGTGGAAAAGCCATCTCCTCCCAATCTCTAACTTAGGTGATTCTGATGCAAGTTCTTAATTAATTTCTCTTCTTAAGGAAGCTACGTTAGAACAATTCCTAATATTCGTACCTTGTGTGTTTGGTAGATGGAAAAAAAATAAGAGAATAAAAAAAGTGGAAAGGTAGGAAAAATTTTAATTTTTTATTACTTTCTGTCCTCTCTCTTTTTACCCTAACCAAACATAATTAGAAGTTTAAGCGGGCAATTTGTTTTTTACTTTTTATTAGCAATAAATACTGGAGAGAGAAATCAAATTAGTTTGTTCAGGAGACAGTTGACCTTAAATTCCGGATAATAAGCCACGTAAGTAAAAGGACAGCATTTGGAGAGCATTTGGAAGCAGAAAATGAGCTCTGCTCTGGGATTGCCATTTGCCAGAACAAACCAATTATTTACTGACGTCTAAGAAAAACTGAAACAAACCGTAGTAACTCCTGTACTGTGAAAGATTCCTACATGTGCTATAAAAAGATTTCTACATAGAAGACAATCCTGAAAATCTGAGACAGTCGAAGTTCAAGGTGGTTTAGCAGAAAAAACCAAGAAGAAAAGTCAAAGGTAATGGAATTGTCTACTTCTTACCCACAAAGGCAAACCAAGGTGAGAGTACCAATGGCGAGAACTTTGAAGGAGAAGAAAACAAAGTTCTACATAATCAGACGTTGCATAGTCATGCTGCTTTGTTGGAAGGAGCATGAAGATTAACAATGCTGGTAAAGTTAAACACCCATGCATGTCCCTGTTTATAATGTGTATACTTTCAGACTAACAAAAAGTAGCAAATACATTATGGAGCAAGCAGTAGAATATATAGATGAACATGAGAGAGAGTGAGAAAGATGAGAATCATGCACTTGCTGTAAAGTTTTAAATATGGCAATGCAAATTGAAACTTCTTCACCTTGTAAATAAATAGATGCATATATATTTTCCTCTTGATTAGTTTTCTATATATTCTCTGAAAGGAAAGATTTTCTGGCATGCTTTCTCTATTAGTAAAGTTCTTTACTTACTGATCATAATATAAGAAAGGAGTAAAAGATGAAAAACAAATCACCAGAGGTGTTCTCAAGCAAAGCTTCTTATAAAGAGCAGTTGGAAAGTAAATTTGTCTTTGATATCAACTTGTGTTATCTAAGAGTGTAATTGAAAATTTTTATGTTATTTCATACTGCTATTATAATAAACTAAGAAGGAATTTGATACGGACATCAAGTACAAACAACTATCACTGTCACCAGATTCAATCAAGTCTTTACTAGAAACTACTGCACCGAGTAGCAGATTCTCTGCAATTAACTAAAAGATTAGCATGATACTGTTTCTCAAAAGCAGCACTTTTTTCTTGCCTTTTCCAAAGAAATATTTCAAGAAGTAAAACTTTGCTTTCTGGAAGAGTCTTGTGCTGATGTAACTATCCTAGAAAGTTTTAGGTGTCATTAGAACAAATTAATCCATGAAAAAATTATCAAAAGACAATCCTAATAAGAGTTACTTATTGAATATTATCACCCTTAATTAGCCTAAACTGTTTTCTTTTCTGTTCTAAATTTTTTATTATTTTACTTTTCTCTTTCAGAAACAAAAAGACAGGGCCTGGAGCCTCCTAATCAATGCATAAGTTTTAAGTTGCAGTTACACTGTTACACCGACAGCAACTAGAACACGGAACTTTTGACATCTGCTAGGACAAATGTGAAAGCTGAACTAAATAGACAAGTGGTTGCTACCTCCTCCACCATACATTAAAGAAGAATAAGAATATTAGTGATACTAGTCATTCGTGTGAAGGATGACGTGTAGTGACACTTATAGATTATGTAAGCATTCCTGTCCTCTGACATCATATAAACTAGGAAAAATTAATCCCATTACTTTTTATATAAAAACCTTAATATAATCAACTCCAAATCAAAGATATATGTACATAAAAGTCTTACTAAGCATCAAAACACTTATCTCATTTTGGATGAAGGATTGCATTCTAATAACCCATATATGCAACTTGAAGATCATCAAGGCACTAAAAGGAACTTCATATGGGTTCCACACAAAGTACAAAAGCAAACACGTTTCTCAGCAAAGAAAAAGGGGAGGGGCAAAAAGGAGAGAGAAAAACTCGAGGCAAACAACCAAACCCGGTGCAACAGTATCAATAAACTAATTGAAGTCATTCACATATATTCTTTTCCGTCATTCTATCCTATCCAAAATCATACTATATATCACCTCCTTAATTAGCACATCGTTTTTGTCTTCCTCTAATTCTTTTCATTCTCTTGACTTGAATAAATCATTTTTCTTCACTAATGCACTGCATTAATTGCTCTGCACATGACCAAATCATCTCAAATACACCCCCCCTCTTTCATTTTTTCATTCATGAGTCACCCCTATTTTTAATTGAGTTTCTTCATTTTGTATGATCTTTCCTTATATTTCCATTAATCCATCTTAACATTCTCATCTCATTTATGCTCTTTTCATACGCATAAAATATTTTATAGCGCAGCTTTCAACACCATATAGCATGGCTAGTGTTATAGAAGTCTTGTTAAATTTTCCCAAACAATCCCTTTAACTTAATAGGTATTCTAGACCCACAAATATACAACAACAACAACAACAACAAGTATAGCACAATATAGACCCACAAATAAACAACAACAACAAAGCCTTAGTCGGAAAATTCTAGACCCACAAATATAAATCATCTAAATTTGAGAGCTCCAAACCATTCTGCCAATGCCAGCCAAACAAACCACCAATACATAAAAAGCAAAACCCAAAACTTTCATAATCAAACTTTTAAAAGACTAAGCTTTTCACTAAAATTAGGGATTTGCTTCCCAATTTGTTCAACAAACATTAACCACGTACAATTATGAATAAAAAAAATAAACCAAAAATAAAAACCCCAATAATCAATGAGCTTAAAAAGCATAAAATTTTCTATATCATTGGATTAAATGCACAGAAAATAAGTTAAATTTCAATTATCCACACAAGAACACATTCATATGGATATAATTTCAGGCACAATTATCTATTTCAAGCTTTTATAATTTGATTCAACCAACAAAAAAAAAAAACCCTAAAACATTTTTACATAAGCACGCGGGAATTGAATACCGAAGAAGACGGATGAGAATGAATCAGACGGGGAGCTTGGTGACGTCGTTTGGTTGTTGGACATTGACATTGACGGTGTCGTTTTGGGGTAGATTGGTGTCGTTTTCTTCTTCGTCTTCGGGGTCGGTGGTGGCGACGTTGACACAGGAAAAGCGCTCGAGGGAGGAGAAGAAGGCGGAGACGACGGTGGAGCTCACCCAGCTGGCGGCTTGGTCCAGCTTCTCTCGCGATATCATGCTCTGATTGTTGTTGTTGTCGTCTCCCATTTTTTGTTTGTTACCTTTTTTTTTGCTGAATTGAAATTCTAATGATGGGATTGCTTCTGATTTGGAAGTACAGGATTGAGGTTTGCGAGAGAAAGAGATTTTTTTTTTTTTTTTTTTTTTTTTTGAGAAACGCGAGAGAAAGAGATTGATAGGTCAGATTTGGAGAGATTTGTAACAGACGGGGAATGGCGAAAATGGTAATTTGTATTCGTTGACGTAAGTGGCACCAAGTTGGGCCAGAGTGCTTATCGCATAGAGCAATAAAATTTTGTTTTTTTAAACAAATTTTATAGTCCGTTTTGTATACGTGTTTAAAAACTAACCATTATTGTTTGAAAACATTTGTAAAAATATATATAAATAAAAATGTGTATCGAAATACGTATAATATTGTTTAAAAACTGAAAATTATTGTCTTTCTAGAGCTTGTAGCTTAAATGATCAACTAGTGTTTTCAATCAACTTTTAAAAAAAATTATAATTTACATGCTCAACTGCTATAACAATTAGTGGATAATTCGAGCATAAGTATATATTACAATAAAAAAAAAATCAGCACAATTATACACACACACACATATATATATATATATATATTCAAATAATTATACTCAGTGTAAAAGTTACATATTTTTTAAATTATAGATGAGTGTTACTCTCTCTCTTTCTCTTTTACTTTTTTATTTTATTTTATTTTATATACACGAGTTTACTTTTTTTTATTAGATTTTTTAATATTTATTTATATTAGACCCTTCGTCTTTTGCATAATATTAACTCACCTAAAATAAAAAAATTTAAAAAACTTAAATAGGATATATGACGCAAAATTAGACAACAATTGAAATCTAATTTGTATCTAATTAGATTTGCTCTTAACTTTGGTTTTAATTATATATATGTATATGTATATATATATATATATATATATGTCAATGTGTTCCTTATATTATACTCAGATAATTTTCCTGTCATTAACTAGTCAAAAGTAGGTTTTTTTTTTTTTTTTTTTTTTTCCTATAATTTTCTTTCAAAACGATGTTATTGTTGGATGAATGGATGTTGACGAAAGAGGATAAATTGCAAGCGTTCATAGAATGGTTTAGAGGCTATTAGGTCTTTATATTTTAGTATTGGAAAATTTTGTCAAATTGTGAGTTTTGTTGTGTCTAAAAATGGTAATTAAAGATCTAGTTGAAGTGACAAAACCTACTCAAGAGTTGTGTAAGAAAAGCTAGGTGTTAGTGACCTTGACTTCAACCTTGATACTAGCTCGTTTGCACTTTCCAGCCTTGATTCCTATCGATCAATCGGACCTTAAGGTTTTTGTTTCCTTGACTCTAGGCTTGAATCCACTTGGTACCAAAAAGACAACAAACATTCATCAATACAAAAAGCTCAACAACTTGTTTGTTTTAAGTCCAATTAGAGCTCTGTTTGTTGCATTATAAAAGGGACATTATAAGTCATCCTTATAAGGTTTTTAAGAGAGATAAAAGCTCCATTTGTGCAACTAGAGTTGTGTTGGAGCATTTTAATATTAAATAATTAAAATGAATAAATGTTACAACATAAATGTAAATATGTGGGAGTGAATATGGAAGATGAGAAGTTAGTGAAAATGTTTAATCCCACATTGAAAAAGAGAGAGATTATTTTATTCTTTTTAATTGTGGTGATTAATGGACTAACACGAATTGTCTCAGACATTGGACTAGATATGTGCGCAAGGGGGAGGTGAAGTTCAAGAGGTGGAAAGGAAAGATCCTCTTCTACTTGAGTCTTTTCAAAGTCTCCTACATCCTCACTGACAAGAATCCGTCAAAAGTTCCTATCGATGAGATGAGTGAGGAAGAATAGTCTCTTCAAGGAAAAATAGATAAGTGTACAAAGGATAAATATAATTGTTGCTCTTATCTTTTGAATTGTCTTACCGATCATTTCTATGATTATTATGATACAACTTATAATTCTGCTAAGAAAATTTGGAAAGCTTTACAAAGCAAGTATGATACCAAGGAGGCAGGTGCAAAAAAGTATGCTGTTAGCAGATTTTTCCGTTACCAAATGGTGGATGAAAAATCGATGGTGGATCAAGCACAAGACTTCCAAATGATTGTGGTAGAATTGAGATCCGAAGGCATAAAGATTGGAGACAATTTGGTGGTAGCTGGCATAATTGATAAACTACCACAATCTTGGAGGGAGTTCCAAAAGACTTTGCAGTACAATAAAAAGGAGACATCCTTGGAGACTTTGATCACACGCATCCGTGTGGAGGAGAAGGCTAGAGGACAAGATGCACTCATGACACAAGAGAGCAATGGTAATTCCATCACAAAGGTAAACCTTATTTTAGCCAATAATAATATGCCCAAAAATCATTTTCCTAGAAATAATCAATTGAAGCCTAAAAAGAGAGCATTTGAAAATAATAATAGACCTTAAGGAAGGGGAAACCCGAATAAAAATTATAATAAGAACTAAGGACCCCCTTCACAAGATCAATTTAATAGATCCTGTTTTGTCTGTGGCAAGAGTGGGCATATTGCTCGATTTTGCAAATTTCGGAAACGTGAATCTGTCCTGCAGGCTAACGTAACCAAAGAGCCTTTAGTGTCTATGATTACAGACATCAATATGGTGCAATATGTTGAAGGGTGGTGGGCAGATTCTGGTGCTAATAGGCACGTCTGCTATGATAAAAATTGGTTTAAGTTGTACACTCCTTTTGAAGAAGAAAAAACTGTTATGCTTGATGACTCTAGGAAAACCAAGGTTCTTGGGAGTGGTGATGTTGAATTGAAATTCACTTCTGGACACGTGCTAACATTGAAAGATGTTCTTTACACTTCGTCCATGAGGAAGAATTTGATGTCAAGTTTTTTACTTAATAAGGCTGACTTCAAGCAAACTATGGAATCTGATAATTATGTGATCACTAAAAATGGACTATTTTTGGGCAAGGGTTATACTTGTGATGGAATGTTTAAATTGAATGTTGAGAATAATAAAGTATCTACCAGTTCAGTTTATATGCTTTCTTCTATTAATTTTTGGCATGCTCGTTTGTGTCATATAAATAGTAGATATGTGAGAATCATGAGTAGTTTAGGATTAATTCCAAGACCGTCAAAAGATTTTGAAAAATGTGAAACTTGTAGTCAAGCTAAGATTACAAAAAGGACTCATAAAAATGTTGTAAGAAATACCGAATTGTTTGAGTTAATTCACTCCAATTTATATGAATTTGAGGGAATTTTAACTCGTGGAGGAAATAGATATATTATCACTTTTATTGATTATTTATTAAAATATACAACTATTTATTTGTTGAAAAATAAAAGTGGTGCTTTTGAAAAATTTCAAGATTTTTTAAAAGAAGTTGAAAATCAATTCGGTAGAAAAATAAAAAGAATAAGAAGTGATAGAGGATGTGAGTATGAATTAAGTGCATTTAACTCATTTGTTCAGTCTTTGAGAATTATTCATGAAACTACTGCACCATATTCACCTGCTTCTAATGGTGTGGCTGAAAGAAAAAATAGAACTTTAATTGAGTTAATAAATGCTATGTTAATTGAATCTGGTGCACCTTTACATTTTTGGGGTGAAGCTATTTTAACTACATGTCATGTTTTGAATAGGGTGCTACATAAAAAATCACACACCACACCTTTTGAGATGTGGAAAGGACATAAACCAAATTTAGAATATTTGAGAGTATGGGGTTGTCTTGCTTATGTAAGGCTTACTGATCCTAAAATGCCTAAATTAGGTATAAGAGCTACTACATGTGCTTTTCTTGGTTATGCGATTAATAGTGCAGCCTATAGAATTTTTGATCTTGAAAATAAAATAATTTTTGAATCTGGTGATGCAATTTTTCATGAAAAAAAATTTCTTTTTAAATTGAAAAATAATGGGGGTGAAGAAAATATTTTGTTACAACCTAGTTCTTCTACATCACATTTACAAAATCAAGAAAATTTTGAAATGAAGCCTAGAAGAAGTAAAAGAGCTAGGGTTGAAAAGGATTTTGGTCCTGATTATTATGTTTTTAACATTGAGGAAAATCCCCAAAATTTAAAAGAGGTTTTAACATCACCCGATGCTATATTTTGGAAAAAGGTTGTAAATGATGAAATGTGGAAGATCTATAGATTCTAAATGGGTCCTTAGAAAAAAGTTGAAACCGGATGGATCAATAGATAAGTTTAAAGCTAGACTTGTTGTAAAAGGCTTTAAACAAAAAGCTGATATTGATTTCTTTGATACATTTTCTCCGGTAACAAGAATTACATCTATTAAATTGTTAATTGCTATTGCTGCAATTATTGATTTGAAAATTCATCAAATGGATGTAAAAACTGCTTTTCTAAATAGGGACCTAGATGAAGAGATTTATATGGATCAACCCGAAACCTTTGTAGAGCCTGGACAAGAAAGCAAGGTATGGAAGCTAACTAAATCCCTATATGGCTTAAAACAAGCACCTAAGTAATGACATGAAAAGTTTGATTCCTACATGATTGAGAATGTTTATAAATCAAATGAATGTGATAAATGTATTTATTCTAAATCATAGAATAATATACATGTTATTATTAGCCTTTATGTGGATGATATGTTGATTTTTGGCTCAAATATGCATGTTATAAATGAGATAAAAAATATGCTTAAAAACCATTTTGATATGAAAGATCTTGGTGAGGCTAATTTTATTTTAGGCATGAAAATTACAAAAGCATGTGATAGAATATTTCTTAATCAATCACATTATGTTGAGAAAATATTGAGAAAATATAATTTTCATGATCACAAAAGTGTAGCTACTTCTTTTGATTCTAGTGTTCATTTATTTCTTGTGAATAATGATGATGAGATTTTTAATCAAAAGGACTATGCTAGCATCATTGGTAGTTTGCATTATGCTACTGATTGTACTAGATCTGACATTGCATATACAATAGGAGTGCTAAGGAGATTTACTAGCAAGCCTAGCAAAGATCATTGGCTAGCTATTGAATGAGTCATGAGATATTTAATTGGTACCAAAAAACTATGGCTTATTTTATAAAAACTATCCTGTTGTTATTGAAGCTTTTAGTGATGTCGATTGGAATACTTTGTCAGGTGATTCTCTTTCTACTATTAGTTATATTTTTACCTTAGGTAGTGATGCTATTTGTTGGAAATCTAAAAAGTAAACAATAATTGCTAATTCAACAATGGAAGCTGAATTAATAGCATTAGCTTCAGCTAGTGAAGAGGCAAATTGACTTAGAGATTTGTTATATGAAATTCTACTTTGGGAAAAGCCAATTCCACTTATATTAATTCATTGTGATAGCATTGCTGTAATTGGTAGAGTTAAAAACCGTTACTACAATGGTAAATCCAAACCTATAAGAAGAAAGCACAGTACCGTGCGATCTTATTTGAGTAGTGACATTATAACTGTGGATTATATTAAATCTAATGATAATCTTGCAGATCCATTTACCAAGGCCTTGGTAAAAGATAGAGTCTGGAATACATCGAGGGGGATGGGACTAGAGTCCATAGAATCATAAGCCATGTATGAGGATACCCAACCTAAGGACTAGAGATCCTGAGAATTTGGTTCAATGGGAAAAACGAATCATATGATGGTCGTAAGAAATACACAATTTATTTATTTTTTAATTATTTATTTTTGTAAATAATTTTTTAATTGTTCATCCTTATGATGTAAGTGCATTTATCATGTAATGTGGAGAGGTTAAGTAAAAAACTCTTAATGAAATTTGTAGTTCGTATGAGTGGGGTGTCAGAATTACAGGAGCACCTGAGTGTGGGGGTGAGGCTGCTCCCTATGAGATTTGGACTTAATCTCAAATACACTCATGAAACCGGGATCAGCACACGGCCGTAAAGTGCTAGCTATAAAAGCTCATGTCAACACCTGAATTGTTATGTGTAAGCAGTGATGCTTAATTTCCCTAAAGCAGTCCTAGTTCAAGTCAGAGACCACTACAACTCTGGAGTTAAGATCCTTGTTTTACTAAGTGAAGGTTCAATGCAGAGCATGCCTTCATAATGCATAGTGATCCGTCTTTGTTTGGTAATCTCTCTTTAACTAAAATTTAATATTAAAATGAGTGAGAGATTGTTGGAGCATTTTAATATTAAATAATTAAAATGAATAAATGTTACAATATAAATGTAAAGATGTGGGAGTGAATATGAAAGATGAGGAGTTAATGAAAATATTTAATCCCACATTGAAAATGAGAGAGACTATTTTATTCTTTTTAATTGTGGTGATTAATGGGCTAACATGAATTGTCTCAGACATTGAGCTAGATACGTGCGCAAAGGGGAGGTGAAGGGTGGAGGTATCAAAATTGGAAATAAATTAGCCTCTTGGATCCTCCTACTTGCAAAGAAGGGTGTTCTTTCTAGTGGAGTTTTGGACTTGAACACTTTGTACAGAGGTTGTTCTAACCATACGACACTTGTTGGGCTGTTGTATTCTGGGGAGACAAGTCAGAGAAGGTCTGCACTGGTTACAAAGTTAAGCCAACCAAGGACTTGAATCTCCTCAAAGAGAGCAAGTGTCGCGTCTCAGTCCAAATAATGTTGTGTAATTTCTTTCTTTACATTAATAATATAAAGAAGTATTATTCAGTTTCTCGTTGTGTTATTTCCATTATTATTATGTTTGCACCAACAAGTTGTATTACCAATATTTTTTTGAATTCATCATGCTGGAGAGTTTCAAGTATATTTGAAAAAGCTGAAGTCATAGCATTACCACAAACTTGCTACTGTGAAGAAAAACTTCAAGAAGTTCATGAAGTCAGTTGAAGGTTATAGTCATGATCATGAGTGCATCATCCATAAAGGCATTCAATAGAATTGAAAACTTTAGACATTCTAGTGTAGTGAAAGGTTATCTCTGTGAGTTGTCTATGGGGTGTAAAGTCTAGGAAAATGTTTTTCCTAAAATTGTAGTAACATTTCATGCTATAGTGGATTTCCTTCATTAAGAAAGTTTCCCCCAATGATTTTTACTTTGGGACAAGTTACTCCATTAGTTTTCCTTGGGTTACCATGTTGTGTGTTTTGTTATGCTGCTTTTACTTTTACACTCGTGTCATTTACAGGTCACATGAGTTGACCTGCTTATTCTACTTTTACACATCATATTTACCAAATATGGACTCTTGCTAATATGGCATATTGTGATTTTGCATATTTAAAATGACATCAACTATGGAGTATAGGTAACCCAGTACACCCTAATAAATACATGCCACCTAATATATTATCTCACATTTTTATATTCCCTCAGTCCCAATTTGTTTGTCCTGTTTGAAAAGTCAAACTTTTTAAGGAAATATCATTTATTGTCTTATTTACCTTATAAAAATGTATAAGTTTACAAAACTATCCTTAAATAAACTTATTAGCTTTTTTTTTTTTTTTTAAAAGAGTTATTCTTAATGAGGTAACTAAAAAGATGCCCCAATTAGATTGATTTTTTAAATATTTGTTAGTTTTCTTTTCAAATAGTTTTGAAAATAAAGTAGGGGTATAATAGGAACTTTAGTAAATTAATGACTTTTATTTTTAGAAATATGACAATATTTTGGGACATTCCAAAATAGAATAGAGGACAAACAAACTGGGACGGAGGGAATATTACTTTTTTTTAATTTTTTAATTTTATATAAGATAAAATCTCTACTCTAATCTAATCTAAGTGTATATATATATATATATATATATGAAGTTTCCCCCTAGAGATTTGAATCTCAGCTCTTACCCTCTACACCCCACAAGCATTTATACTTGTAGAGTAACTACCGCACCAAGGGGCGCGGTGGTCAAAATTTTATATTACTTTTTAAATCTGTCATATTATAATGTTAAATTACTTGTATTTATTGATGTTAATTATCATGTCAACTATGTTCCCGAGTACTTAATAAAAATTTTTCTTCATTTTTATATGAAAATGATATTAGTAATTTAATATTATTCCCTTACAACCTATCATCAGTTATAAAAAATGTCACTAATATTACACTTTTGACAAACCCCACGTATATGCTAGACTTAAAATTCATTAGAACAAATTAATATTTTGGTTCTTGTTCTTTGAGTTTAGTTTGATATCTATTCTACTTGATTGTATCAATTTATTCTGTAAAGCTTTTGAAAATAATTTAATACTATCCTTGCTCTCACTTTCACCAAAATTTATTGTAAAGAAGATACAAGTTGTCTGTTACTTGATCAGTAAGATAATTTCGAATTTGTACCAATTTATTTTATAAAAAGTTTTGAAAATTTTAATATTACCATTGCTCTCGCTTGCCACCAAAATTCATTGCAAAAGTGAAAAGTCATACGAATCCTGTCTTACTTGATTTGTATAATTTCGAGGAAATCAGTCAGGTTGTAAAAAGAAGTGGAGGGCCATAAAAAAGAAGAAGTGGAGGTAGGGTAAAGTAATGTTAGATTATTTATTTATTTTTTAAATGCATTTGGGATTAAATTAAAACAGTTGATATTTCATGGACGAAATTAAACCCTAAACAAAACCATAATTTACCCAATACATCATAAGAATCTTCTCTTTTAAATCTTGAATTTACAATGCTATAATTTTTGTGCCATATATATATTTTTTATAATTAAATTAAATTAATATGTTCTTTGTTGAGCTGTGCCGACCTATAGTTAGTGATAGCAAGTGACAAAAACTGATTTGGGAAAATGCTATTTAGGGTCCTTGATCCCTTGGTTCCTTGACTGTATTTACACTTTTGTGTGTCATGTGACGCACAATTATTGAGGAGTACACTATAACGATTATTCTACCTTCTTTTTTAATGAATAATATACGACTTAGCCTTTATAATATGAGACACGTGAATTCCATATGATGTCTACATGTACGAATAATGCAAATCTATTAGTGATATTTAGGTGTTCCTTATGAGCATTGGCTGGACATATCTCATTGTTAATTTGTATTTTTGGGAGGGAGCAGGAGAGATTGAACATCATTCATGTCTTCGCACTTGATAGATATGCTGCCTTGTTGAAAGATAAAGCCTTCTTAGCTTTAGTGGTTTGTGATGATAAAGAAGAGCTTGTGTGTCATGTATTAGTTGTATTGGAAACGTTAAGATGTGGATATGTGTCCGTATCTCAACATATCCAATGCACTAATGTATTGGACACAAGCCATGTTCGTAATGATAAAGGAGATATCATAAAAATTTGGACTAAGGAAGCCCCATTTATTAGGGAACCAGTAGTTCATGAGACTGTAGCATTTTTTGGGTCCTAAAATTGGCTAGGACGGAATAATTGCAAAGAATTATAATGGAAGGGGACTCGTATATTTACGTTGATGCTTCAAATGTGGATCTAGATGATGTGTCATAGAATATGGTATACAGTATACATAGTATAAACTCTCTTTGTGATGATGCAATATTTGTTACACTATTTTACTAGTTGTTCTTTTGTTTGGGTAAAAACTAAAAAGTAAAAATAGAAGCAAACTCGATTTTTCATACTCTAGCCAAGTTTTCTGCCCATCAAAATCTTTCTTTTTGATGCAACAATTCTTCTCACCCTCCTTGTATCAAAGAGATTTGGTTGAGAGATGTTCTTTTTTTTCTTCTTCCACTTAATGATGTATTTCCTATTTAGAAAGAAAGGAAAATGAGAATGAGGATGGTGTTCACGTCAAATTTCAAAACGAAATTTATTTTTCCTTTTCTTTTTGTGTTTTTTTTTTAAAAATAATTTTAGAGTAACAAAACTTGTATTTTTTTTTTATTTAGAAACTATAATAACAAAACTTAGTTACAATATATTCACCATTCACCAATAAACCACAAACAATATTATACTTATAATAGAGGGTCATTGTCACCAACCAGCGCATCTGGTGTAGTGGTATCATAGTACCCTCCCACGGTACTGACCAGGGTTCGATTCCCTGGATGCGCATGTTTCTTTTCCTTTTTGCTTTGCAGTCCTGATTTAATGATTTTGTACAGACATAGCTCCTTTACTTCAGCAGTGCCTGCTTAAGAGAAAATGTACAACTACTTTAATAAACCTCACAAAACACACTTTTTGGGCAGAATAAACCAATAAAAATAGGCTATACCGATCAGAACACATAGAACAACACGACACTTCTTCAAAATCGGGAGTCCAATAGTTTTATAAAACGTTCTTGATGGAAAAAAAATGTAAGTGAAAGATCCCATTGAATTGAATTGGGTCCATGAATATAAGAAATAGTGAGAATTCTTGATCTCTCTCAACATCTCTCTAAATTCGAAAATCCAGGATTTGAATTAATGTTCTTTCATTGAGTCCTCCTGTCCTCCTGAATTGCATTGATTTATCCTAAGCTATAATTAACCCTTTCTTGTTTATTGCCAGTTTGGGACCAGGACAATATGCACATGCAATTTCAAAATTTTGCACCAGGTGATGCAAAATGCCTGCAGGTAGCTCCAATATATATCCTATACATTCAGGAAGAAACTGAATCCAAAATGAACGGATGCCATTCTCTTAAATCAATAAGTGTACACAGCATGCGAAAGTTCTATGTAATCAAGAGAACATTGCAATTACAAAAACTATTGCCCAATTTGTTACCCAATTTACAAGCATAGAGATCCTGTTTTATACAATACTAGTTCAATATTTTTACAATTGAGCTCCTAGCTCATTTCTATTTGTATGAGAGCAACTGATGAACTTTGAACTTCAGCTTG
Organism: Quercus lobata; assembly: GCF_001633185.2. Lineage (NCBI taxonomy): Eukaryota > Viridiplantae > Streptophyta > Magnoliopsida > Fagales > Fagaceae > Quercus > Quercus lobata. Next base: position 28,367,962 of record NC_044905.1, on the reverse strand, counting down.
TCACTTTTGGTGGCTGAAATCTTCAAAGAAACTTATTAAACACAGTAGAAAAGAGATCCAGACACATAGATGCCACACTTCGCTTCTATTTACCGCTGTCAGTAGCCAAAACAGGAGTTCCCTTTTGGCTCAGAGAAAGAATGTAGGAAAACACTTTCTTCATATGATTTACAACTCTTGCCTTTGATTTCACTTTCATTAACTTGAATTTCTTGACATCAGGCATTTCCTTCACCCGTCTCCATTTTCTTCTTGAACGGATACAGCATTTAGCTACTGCTGCATTTATTAAATCATCAATGCTAAATTAAAATTATGTTAACAATTATTTCCTACATAAACAATTAGACCCCCACCCTCTTTCTATCCCCTGATTGGTAAAAACAAAAACCATGGCTGTGGAGAAATCCTGAGAGGGAACTATCCAGGTCAGGTGTCATGTTAATCTACCAAAAAAAGAAAAGAAAAAAGAAAACTAGATCAACTGCCAATCAGTACCAACTAAAACCAAACTATTAGAGTGAATGATCTTATTTTAAAATGGGGTAATTGCAGTAAACACCTGTGGTTTGACCCAAATTTATATTGTTTATCGGTGGTTTGAAAAGTGTAACTTTGCCCACTTAAGGTTTGCTCAATTTGCTACTGTAACCCACCTCCGTTTACCCCCATTTTATGTCTCTCTCATCCAAAACAAAAAACACATACAAAAACAAGAGAAAACAAAATAAAAAAGTTAGGGTTTTCTAAAAATAATAAAATCTGAGTCTCTCTCACCTTTCCACTGTCTCTCTCTCTCTCACTCTCTGATTATTTGCTGACATTTGATTATTTGCTGCTTACCTTGCTGATTAGTCTAATACTTGGAGTTTGTAGTTAAGGTATTTTTCGGCAGAGCCCAGCGGATACATTCAAACGTGCATTCGACTTTTTGTTTATGGACCTCCAGAGGTCCATAATTGTTTTGCGCGTTTATGCCTTCGTCCAAAACGCAACTTTTATATAAAAGTTGCGTTTCTGCTTCACCAAACCGTGATTTCTGTCCAGCTTTTTAACAAAAACGCGTTTCAGCCCCTAAAAGCTGAAACAAATGGGCACTAAGTTGATTCGGAGTAGGTTTATCATTTCGAACCCAGAGCTGTATATATGAAATCTAAATAACCTCAGTCAGTATAATTGCAAAAACTAATCATTGACTAAAAGCAAAATCAATTAAGTTTTTCTGCCACTATTCTTAAGCTATATATGATTGGTATTTGGTGGTTAGAGATATAATATTGGTTTTGGAAGGACTAGGCTCTAGAGCTCCTTTTTGGCCCACGAATCTGCAGGGTGTTGTGGCATTGTGGGCTTGCCACACTAGGGGTGCGATGTTAAAGGTGTGTATTAGATTGGGGGCACAGAGATATTGGTTCTCTTCTGCGAACAATCTCCCACTTACTTTGCACGGTGAGAGGCGTCAATCTTGTTGGCTTATCAGAGCAATGAAGGTCCTTTGTTGTCTCACAAGCCATGCTGGTTCATCGTAGGTGAAGCTTCCATTCGAATTGTTAATAGATGGTGGATGATTATGATTTGCATTAATAGTAATTCTTTGTTGTTACCATTGTGCTAGAAGAGAGAGATGAAGAGGAGAGAGACACATAGTGGAAGAGGAGAGAGAGAGTCAAATGTTTGTTATTAATTTTTACCAAACCCTTAACTTTTTGATCTTTCTACTCTTGTTTTTGTTTGTGTTTTTAGTTTTGGAGGAGAGAGACATAAAATGAAAGCAAATATACATATTTATCCTTGATTTTAACAAAGGTAGGTTACGGGAGACTAACAGAGTGAACCTCAAGTAGGTAAAATGACACTTTTCCAACCATGGGTAGGCAATGTGAATTCAGACCAAACCACAAGTTGGTTTACTGTAATTGCCCATTTTAAAATTTTCTATACAAGGTTCAGCCCAAAGTCATTGAAACAAAGTAATTCAAAATCAAGACGAAAAAAGAAACCCTCTTGAGCAACTCACTTGTTTGTAATTCAATTTTCAGCAGTCAGCTCTTCAGTCAAATAGACCATCCTGGAGAGAGAGAGAGAGAGTTAGAGAAACCTCCATACGCGAAAAAAAAAAAAAAAAAAATTAGAGAGATCGAGTTTTTTTTTTTTTTGATGAAAGAGAGATCAAGTACTTACGATACCAACCTAAATTGAAGCTCTGAGATCTTGATAAGAAGTAAACACTCCCTTTCAGAAGCTGCTGTTTCAATCTGCCAAAGGACAGAGAGATACTAGGCAAGAATATCGAGCAAAGCATTAATCAGCATAGGTCAGTCCAATTGTTATCAGTGCCAAGCAAAGAAACAAATAATTATTATTCATGAAACTGTTTTATACACACTAGATCTGTTCTAGAATTTGAAAGTAATGGAGCAAGGGTTCTATAATGGTGCTCTCATGGGCCTGGTCACTAGTCTACTTCACATTGAAAATTTTTGGCACCTAAAAATATGTATGATGATTCGTCATATTTATCCTACTGATGTAACAAGCAAAACAGTCAGCAAAAACATCATCCATATATGATCTCACACACCATTCACATATGATATGTTGGTCAACACACAATCAAAGAATAGAAAGTGCAAACTTTGATCAATTCAATTCACATGCTTTCATCTCATTTTGTAGAAAATTAGGCCACAGGATCCTCATGCATAACAATTGTTTAGTTTGATTTTCATGCTAAATTCATTGGGTAGTGTTGAAGATAAAGAACAAAAGCAGAGCAAAGCACGATTGTTTGATCACATATCAGATACAAGCTTGGAAACGACAGCGCTTGACATAAGTGGTGAATCAATGAATACGGCGCCGTTTTGCTCTAGATTTGCTGAAGGCTTTATTGAAAGCACTTAAGTGAGATGGGCTCAGTAGTTTGTTACTAATTGAACACGTGTAATGCTCTTATTGGCAGTTTAGTGTAACCACTTTTCCCTCTAATCTGGAAATTAGTTTCAGAGTTAGTTTTAGATATTGTTGGTTCATCCTCTTGGATTAGTTTGTATATAAATAGTTAGCCTTTGTAATCTATTCTCATAACTTGTAATCTCTCTTTTCATTCAATAAAATTGTGAGGTTTATTTAGAGTCTCTTAAGTTTTTACATGGTGTCAGAGCTTAAAGCTCATCAATGGCGTCCGCTGAAACTACTAATACTTTGAATGCTTCTCAAAATCAATTAGGATCAAGCTCTGGTGATCAAGCTTATCAATGGCGTCCAAATCCATTTTTTTTTTCTGAGTTCCAGTGAAAGTCCAGGTACCGTTTTGGCCACTCAACCACTTCTTGGCACCAAGAACTATCATCCTTGGTCTCGAGCCATGGTTATCTCTTGGATGATGAATTCCCTGCACATAGACTGTTATGTACTGTGAAACTGCAAGAGAAGTCTGGATTGAATTGAAGAACCGATATTCACAAGGCAATGCTACCAAGATTTATAATCTTCAGAAGGAAATCTCTCACATATGTCAGAATCAGTTAACTGCAGCAGATTACTTCACAAAGTTCAAGTGCCTCTGGGATCAATTGCTCAATTATGATCCACTTCCAGAGTGTTCTTGTGGAGCTATAAAAAGCCCTAAATGATTATCATGATAGTTCATATGTCATGAGGTTCTTGATGAGTCTAAATGAGAATTTTTCTACAATTCGAAGTCAGATCCTAATGTCTAATCCTTTACCATCTATTGGGAAGGTTTATTCACTTGTTCTTCAAGAAGAAGCACAAAAACATATTGGACGTGTGAATCTGCATCATCTCAGAATGAAGTTACTACTATGTATGCAAACTCCAAGTTCAATTCTGGAAATTATAGCAATTCTAGAAATTCTGGAAACAAAGGAGTCCTTTGTCAAAGGAGGCAATCGAAAGGAGAGACCTTTCTGCACTCACTGCAGCATGCTTGGTCATATTGTGGACGAGTACTATAAAATACATGGCTATCCACCTGGGTATAGGGCAAAAGGAAAATCCTGTTCCAGTGCTAATCAAGTTTCCATTGTCGCACCAGTTTCCAATTCTGCATAGAATTTCCAGATTTCATCTCAAGAATGTCCAATCTCCAAAGCACAGTGTGAGCAGCTCCTAGCTTTCCTCAATTCGTCCAATTCAAGAAAGAATAATATTAAATAATATTTTAATAAAATAATGTTTCTTAAAAAAAAAAACTATCACGAAAAGAAAGTATATTCATTTTGTTGTATTTATCTATTTAGTTTTTACTCACTTTTTTTGAAGAAACAAAAACACACAAGAAAGAGGGAAAATGAAAGACTTTTGCTCACATGAGTATTTATTTTCAAAGTCAAAAATCGAGTTATGAATGAAATGATGTGCAATTTTATGTAATTTTGATTAATGAAGACTTATAAAATGCTCAAATTATTTTATTAACAATAAAATTTTACTTCTATAAAAAAAAAAGCCTCAAAATATAATGTGTGAATTTATAATATAATATTTGTTATATAGTTAGCTTCAAATTCCTAGCAACTTGGTTACATGCATGATATTACAACACTATGCTTCCGTGTCAAGCCAATAATTTTATATTAGCTACACTCTATAGCACTCAAACCAAAAATAAACCCATTAGAAATCATCCCTGGGCATTTATAACTCCACCATGCCTGGTTTATTAAATCTCCATAGTCCAAGCTTCGTCAAAGTCGTTGGTAATTGAATAATATACTTCATCTTCTAGTGATAGCTTATGATACACATGAAACTTTTCTGCAAGGCTTGCTAGTGGAGGACTAAGGGCATGAAAACACTCTTGGTTCATTTAGAAATTAGAAGCTATGCTCCGTTTCAAGACAAAGGAACAGATTGGCATTTAAATTAGCTAAATTTTTAATGAAGCGTGAGTGAAAAAAGCTTTTTTTTAGGTGAAATTTCTCAGCAGTTAAGGGGTATAGTTTTGATTAATGTTCAATTATCTAATTGGATAGACACTGCTTTTTTTACCCAAAAATAAAGTAGGAAGGAGGTTGCAGTAAGTATAAGTAAAGGTGTTTTTTGTGCGGGCCAAGTGGGGCAATTGCCCCCTCTCGCACTCCCTTGACTCTGCCCCTAATTAGCAGTCACATACAATGATTAACCCAACCTTTAGCTCGCATCTCCATGTTTAAAATGGACAAAAGGCATATTACAAGTTCAACAAAACTATTGCACTGAAATTTAAATGTCAAGCATAAACATCTACATTCACCATTTCGTTTTATGGATAACCAACGTTCGTTCATTCATTCAGATTTCTTACAAAGAATAATTGGACTAAGCCAAAAAAAAAAAGAAAAAAATAATTACATTCTTATTTCATTGTTTTTCATTTTCTTTTCTTAAAATATGAACTGTAGAAAGGGTAGTTTCCTGATCTTGCATCTGTAGTGTAATAAGTGATGAATTAATAAGTATGAACTATTTTATATAAATGATGATAGATACCTTTAAAGGAGACTAATTAGATTATTAGAGGAACTTGAGGTTGAGGTTGAGGTTGAGGCAAATTGAATACAAAAGGAAACCAGAGATGAATCTCCCCGTCAAAAACATCCCAGCCCGAGGTTTCAAGTATGTGGTGGTGATTGGTATTCATTCGTATTCGTGCGTAGTAACGGCGGTTTACCCTGTGCTCACGCTGAGCCAAGGCATTAATGATCAATTCCATCGGCTCTGTAGTAGTGAGGTTAACAATGACGTTTTGTTGAGTGACCCCTGGAGCTTCCACAAAAACATGAAGGACTTCACCGACGTAGATGTATCTGCACACTGGCATCACAGGAACATTGGCATTCTCAGCAGTAGCAGGTCCACACTGAGTATATTGTTGCAAACCATTCACATTCATTGCTTTTGGAATTTGGAATTATTATTGAAGAATTGAGATATTTGATTTTGTGTTATGAGTGAGAGAGTATGGGAAGGGGTTTATATAGGAGTGTGAGTGAGAGGGAATTGAATTATCCGAGGGGTGAGAGATGATTGGTTCATATTGAAGCATATCAATCTAACAAGGAATAAAGCACTGCAGCAGATCAGATTAGATCAAACTTAAATATTGCAGTAGATAAGAACAGTTCAAGATAAGCCCAATCAAATAGAACACTCTCCTATCTCATCTACAATTTGCATTTCGAATGTATCCTTTTGTATTGAAATATCTTATACTATCTAACAAAACTGTATATATATATATATGAATACAATTCCCAACATTGAGTGTGTGGTAAATACTTCTCGTGCACGCTAATTACATCTCTCTCGGAGTCCATTTTGTCTTAAGTTCTCGGCTGTAAATGTGATACAAATCCAATACCAGTTAGAAGGGTCGGCTGAATGGTGGAGCAGGAGATGCAATCGCCTAAAGCCCCTAGTAAAAAAAAAGCCCCCAAATTTTAACCAATAGGGTTATTTATAATTAATAAATAAAATAATATTTTTTTACTAGATGAAAAACAAATAAAAAATAGAGAAAAATGCAATGTCCATAATATTTTTTGCAAAACACTTTTACAACTAATGCTAAGTAGCAAGTTGTTACAGTCTGTTATTAATGGCAAAAAAATAATTATAGTGATATTTTTAAATAGAAATTAAAAAGCAATTTAAAACCTAGAATTTGTTGTAAAAAATATTGTGAATATTGCACTTCTAAGAAAAAATAAGAATAATAATAAGAGTTTAGTAGTAAACTTTTACTAGTTCTCATCTAAATCTACCACTAACACCACTCTTTTACTTACCGTTATCAATCTACCACATCAACAAGTATGAAAGATTTTGTCAAATTTTTTCTATCCATGAAATTTCTAAAAAAAGAAAAAATTCTACATAATTCATGTTAATTAGCAGTAATTTTGCATCTAAAACAAGATAATCAATTTCCACCTTAGGCCCCCAAATGCATCAAGCCGCCCCTGCCAGTTAGCTGCCTCAAAGAAAGGTAACTCAAATGTGACTCATTATTTTCAGAAAGATGCATAGTTTTGGAGACACGCTTGCTGCAGTTGGACAATCTCTCTTGGATACCGAAATGAACTCCTATATTATTGCTGGCTTAGGAACTGAATTTGACCCACTTGTCACTTCTGTCACCACTCGGGTATGAAAATGTTAATACTTTCAGAAATTTAGCAAAGCAAACACAATGAAAGATAATTCTAGAGAGAGAGAGAGAGAGAGAGAGAGAGAGAGAGAGAGAGAGAGAGACTTAGATGAAAAACTAGTATATTTTTCATGATGCGAAAAATCACCAAGTTGAGGACCTCATCTCACTGGATGGACAATCTTGTGGTGGGTCATGTTTCTGGTCCAAACTTGCAAGAAAGCTTGAGAAAGAAGTGCAATACACCGGTGTGGTGTTTGCCAAAAACACTCCAATGCTTAAGTCAAAAAGGAAGAGAATGATATAGAGAGAAAAAATGACTTGGAGCAGTTTTTGGGTGAGTATTTGTGTGTACCTTTGAATTATGTTATCCTTTCTTTTTATAGTTGTTTCTTGTCTTAATGGGTAATGAATCTTAGCATTCATGGGTAACGGCTAGTGTGCCATCAATGGGAGCTTTGAAGTACACAGCTCACTTGTTACCATTATTCCGTCTGTTACTTTTCATCATCAATGCACGCAATAAATGTGTAATGCTTGTCCTGGCCATCATTGATATGGAATGACGATCCCATGTTATTTTTGACTCATCAACTGCCCCTTTATTCGTGCTCTCATCTTTGAGACTAGGTGGGAACAAAATCGTCTGTTGCTTCGTGTTCCGTGTTCGGCACATTTATTACGAAATGACGTCTTGTCTGCTATGTGCCATGTGTACGGTCAGGATGTCCTCATCGTGTAAGTTTTTCTTGATTTTCCTGTGCACAATCTCCATTCATTTCGTGCTTTTTCCCTCATTTTCTTTTCATTTTTGCTCAGTTTTTCTTTGTGGCGTTTCTTCTGCTTTGGAGTTCTTCTTCTTCTTGACTCTTCTTCGTTTCCTCTTCATTTTTTGGTAAGTTTTTTGTGCTTCCTTCTCTACTTTTGTTCTTTCATGGTAGATTACTCTTTAGTTTGGTAGGATTGTCCCTCAGTTTCTTTTTTCTTTGCTCGATTGTGTGGTGTGCTTGGGATTGTAGGTAGACAACGTCCTAAGGTTGGGTTCTTTGTAAAGAAGAGCTGCCCATATAGGTCTGTTTTGTTTTTCCTCTTTCCCTTAGTTCATCATTCTGTAGGGATTGCCTAATCTTTGATAATGTCAGGGGAAGGTGAGGTTAGGTCTAGTGAGCTCGAGACGAGCTTGTCTTTGTCTGAAGATCGTGGTGTCTTTGGGGTCACTTCTCCTTCTACTCCCCACAAAGCTTGGGGTATATGTTGTTCTTTTAGGGAGAAGGACGAGAAGAGGATTAGGGATAGGTTCTAACTCCTCTCTTCTGTAAAAATTAGGATTTTTGATTGTGACGATAGGGCCTGTCACTCCTATGCTGATGAAGTGTGCTTTAATGAAGCTGACTTCGTTAGTGGGTTTCATTTTCCTATTCATCCCTTCATCAGAGAGTTTTTCTTCTTTTTGCAACTGGCCTCAAGCCAGTTAGTGCCAAACTTGTGGAGGATAGTGGTGTGTTTTATGGTCCTATGGATGTCTGCCAATGACGGAGACATCATTAGGATAGACGAATTTCTACATTTCTATCGTCTACGAAAATCCAAGGACCCGAGCTATTGGGAGTTTAAACCATGGGGTAATAGCTCAAGGTTGGTTCTTGACTCCCCCTCTTCTCTCTGAAATTGGAAAACCAATTTCTTCTTCATCTCTGGAGATGGTTGGGAGTCCGCTCCAAGTGAGGGCCTAGATGATGCCCCTAAGCTACTTCGTAGTTGGGGAACTCCTATGTCTGGTGCATCTTTCAGTTTATTTTATTCGTACGCACTTAATTTTCCAAGTGGTTGTGATACTAATGTTAATATTTTTGTTTTTGCAACCACCACTCGTCCTTGTTTGAAAAAGAGGTATCACATTCGCATTGAGAAAGTTAGAGAATATCTTGAGATGGTCAAGGATTTTGATGAGCTCATATTTCCTCAATCTCTTTTTCTGCATTTCCTTGGTCTAGAGCCTTCCACACACGTCCAAAGGAATGTTGAGATTGTCAAGAAGAGTAAGTTCGTCGAATCGTCATTTGGGTAGACTCAATGTACCTGTGCTTATTTCTTTCTCTCTCTTTTTATTTTTATTATCTATATATATATATATATATATAGGAATTACTACTAGATCTACTAAGGCTAAATTGGCCAAGAAAGAAAGAAGAAGAAGAAAAAAAAAAAGGAAGAGAAGTGAGAAGATGAAGTGAGAGGCAGAGAAAGAAAGAAGAAAAAGAAAGAGAGAGAAGAAAGAGTCATACATGAAGAAAGAGAAAAGGAAAAAAAAAAAAATATATATATATATATATTTTAGCACATCTGTCCATATTGTTCTAAAGACGGAACGGTACTGTTCACGTGTGTCAAAATTTATAGAATTTAGAACACCTCATGAGAATAATTTTTTGGTGTTTGGTGTGTCAAATGCCAAATATTTGACATTTAGCACACCTCATAAGAATGCTCTAAGGGGGTTATTTATCAATCAATCTGAAAATAGTTTTCCAAGTTAAAACTATTTTCACAGTCAAACTAAACACCTAAAAATGAGAAAAAATCTTCCAAAAAATAACTCAACCTTATATAATATTTGTATTTTGTTCTAGCATAATTCCATATTTTATTGCACCCTAATTTGTTCTGTCACTACTCTCGCACTCACACTTACTGAATACGATTGGTTGTTCTTTCTCAATTATTTAGTCTCCATTATGAGTTTTCCCATATCAATTTATTGAAATTTTTTGCATTACTTAGCCACAAAAAAAAAAAAAAAAAAAAAAAAAAAAAAAAAAAAAACTCAGCTTTTTTGAATTTCCTTACTAATGCACACACACTACTGGTTATTAATTATTACCCCCATTGTCTCACATCATAGTAGCAGAAGCGGCCAATTTGATTTAACAAAATCATGATATTTGTTGAACAAAAATTTGTACCAGTTCATAAAAATCAAACTGAGAATAAAGTGAATGAAAATGCTGCAACATATTGCAGTTGGCAAATGAAACATAGGTTCAAGAAACAGAAAGGTTCTGTTAGTTATGAAGGAAAAGGCTTATCCTGCAAGGACTGGGAGCAGTTTTCTCACTTAATAAATAAGTTGTGGTACTGAGAATTTCCTTTTCCCTCCCTCCCTCATTCACCAACAATTAATTAAAATGCCAAAATTCCATTTATGAAACTCTGTTTATTTTCAACAAATTTGTTAGAATCTGGAATTCTCTAAAAATCTCTTCCTCTCTCTCTCTCTCTCTCTTTCTCTCTCACCAAATATGAACTTCCAATTGTATTGAATGAAAGATTGTGTAATTACATTACAACACACAGCTTATATACAGTCTGAGGCTATGCTAAGCAAAAAAATACTCTATCAAAGCTAAAGATCCCAAAACTAACAAACTTAGAAACAGAATCTAACAGAAAACGGCATCGTTGTTCACAACATTGCAGCAATTCTTTCTTAAGTAGAACGACGATCGTTTCAGCCTCCCGATTATTGCCTCTTCTGATAAAAACGCCAGTCATTCTTCTGAAGGTGTTTTCTTCTTTGCTTAAACGACATCTTTTCAAGTCTTTGCTCATCCTTATCTTCTTAAGACTTAAGTTTTAACAAAATTTAATATATACTAATTTTCTTCTGTTAAGACACAAGCGGCTCTTGCAGTATCAGTTACATAAATCTCCTTAAGCATATCAATATCCTACTCATTCACTCATTATAATCTTACATAATTTAATATCTACAAATCTTGGGGAACACCAAATTTGTCTATTAAACATCAACAACTTCACCGATTATTAACCAATACATATTATCATATTGTAGCTTACATCTCTAGCATCATGCACATGCTAGATTATTAATTACATTTACATAATCGAAAAGCACAATCATAAACATCAAACATTAATTCACCATTTCGTTTTATCAATAACCAACACTTATTCATTCATTTATCCAGCTTTCTTACAAAGAGTAATTGGACTAAGCCAAAAAAAGAAACATTCTTATTTCATTTTCTTTTCTAAAAATATGAACTGTAGAGAGAGAGAGAGAGAGAGAGTTGTTTCCTGACCCTGCGTCTACAGTGATCGATGATCTCCTGAGAATTAATTCTTCAAATCATCAATTAATAGTGTGATGATAGGTAGATACCTTTTAAAGGAGACTAAGTAGAGGAGCTTGAGTTCGATCTGGAGGCAAATTGAGTATAAAAGGAAACCAGAGATGAATCTCCCCGTTAGAAACATCCCAGCCCTCGGTTTCAAGCACGTAGTGATTGGGAGGCATTAGTATTTGAGCCAAGTAATGGCGGTCTAACCTGTGCTGACGCTTAGCCACGGCAAGAATGATCAATACCCCCGGCCGCTCATCAGTGAGTTCGAAAGTGATGCTTTCTCTAGTGACCCCTGGAGCTTCCACAAAAACATGGAGGACTTCACGGACGTACAGGTATCTGCACACTGGGCTCACATAAACATTGGGATCCTCAGCAGCAGCAGGTTCACACTCACTATATGCATTTTGTTGCGTACCACCAATATTCACATTCTCAGTCATGATTGCTTTTGGGATTTGGAATTTATTAGTCAAGAAATATGAGATATTTGATTTTGTGTTCTGAGTATGCATGGGAAGAGGTTTATATAGGAGTGTGAGTGTGAGTGAGAGGGAAGTGAATTTTCCAAGAGGTGAGTGAGCTCTGATTGGTTTATGTAACAAGCACGCGGATCGTTTGGGGGATATTTGAATCTGGGGCGTTGGATTTTGGGATTAAGGACGGTTGAGATTTCAGAATGGTTTTGGCGGGTTATATTGTGGGATAAAGGGGTTTGTTAGTTTTGGCGGTGTGGGAATGAATAGTTAGTTACAGAGAAATGCCAAGAGCTGAGCTCTGATTGGTTGATGCAAAGAGCACGCAGATGGTTTGGGGATATTTGAATATGGGCAGGGCAGTTGGATTTTGGATTAAGGACGGTTGAGATTTGAGAATTTTTTAGGCGGGACAGGGCGGAATGGAATGAAGGGGTTTGTTAGTTTGGCGGCTTGGGTTGGGTAGAAAGGAAGAAGAGGTAGAACTTAGAAAGAAGAGTACGGGTTTTGGCTTTGGCCTTTCAAGTGGTTTTACAGGTTTAGTTTCCTACTGAATTTACCATGAAGTCCTGAATTTGAGGCGAGAGGGTCCGGGACTTGGGAGAGTTCGTGGATATTTTAGGTACTTAGTGCATGATATATGCTCTTTAATATATATATTTTAAATCGCTTACTTTAAATTGGAAGATTATGAACTCAAAAATTCTAGCATCACATAGAAAAAAAGAAAAAAGAAAAAAAAAAAAGCTTTAGTCGTAGCTGTCCACGTGGTAGACTGTGCGAGGTGGGTCCATTTGAAAATGACAAACAGTCCATCAAAATTTGTCACATAAGATAATTTTGGTTTTTTTATATGATACTAGAATTAGTCTTGTAAACTTAGCTTGGCTTAGAGAGACCACCAAAGCCACCTCAATACTCTATATCCATTCCATTTATATATTATTTTTCCTTTTGAATCTGATTTTTTTTTTTTTTTTTAAATTTCTTTCTTTCTAATTTGTCTTGGGAGCAATACTGCAAACCCAACCATTCCCATGCTCATTCACAATTTTCACGATTGTAAGTGATTAACAAAAAATGATGGATTGTAAAAGTCAATAATAGATAAAAATATTCACCACTCACAATCACACAAGTTAGCAAATTGTAAAATTAGATGTGTCTCTAGATTTATTCTTTCAACTTGCTCTTCTATCGTGATCAAATGAGAATGTACAAGAGACTGACATAAGAACTTAGGGCTAACTATAATACTTGTACACAAATATTTTAACCTAATTAAGTTCAATACTTTCATTGGCAATATAGTTTTTTGTAAACATCGAAGAAATGGTCAAAATCAATTTTTTAATTACCTGTTTCTTTTTATTTATTTATTTAAATTTCAACTTTTTGATATTTTAATTATAATATGATTTTTTTATCTATTAATATTTTCCTACGATTTAAATGATTTCATCTTATGGCCATACACAATATGTATGTATATTCAATTTTAAATAAACAAAACACAATACAATTATTTTAAATAATAATATATCTTTTATTTTTTCTATGTTAAACTTCACTCATTCATTCACTTGTAATATATATTGCTTAAAAAAAGAGCTAATTTTTTTTTTTTAAATATTAAATATATTACATGCTTAATTAGTTATTATAACTTATTAACATCTCATAAAATTATATTAAATTAAACAAATTACCGAATAAAACTTTATGTATTATGTGTCATATATTCCATCTATATAATATCTAAAAACTAAAATGTAACATTTATTATTTTCATGTTCTTATTGAGCCACATCAGCATAGTATTTCGGTTTACTTTCGTCCATTTGATTCATTTCAGTCTATTTAGTCTACATCGGTCTATTTCAATCCACTTAGGTTTATTTGTCTATTTTGGTCCATTTAGTCCACTTTGGTCTATTTCACTACACTTAAGTCCATTTCAGTCCACTTCAGTCCATTTGGTTCACTTTGGTCTATTTTGTTCTATTTCGTCTAATTCGGTCCACTTCGTTGATGCAAGTTCATTAAGAATTGAAGGCAATATACAATAAATTTATATTGTACAATCAAAATACAGTTGCCAAGTAACTACTTCATCTCTCATTCTTTTAGCAGAATTTCTCTTGATATATTCCCAACTAGACAACTGGGACAAACTTCAAAATCGTTTCTACAATTTTTGGCATGTGTTCACATCCCTATAATGTATACCCACAAGAGATTTAGAAAAGCAATAGTCATATTTCTTACTAAAAAAATTAGGAGTTGCACATGGTAGTCATGGAGTGCAGATGCATAATACCATGAGAATGCATCCTTGAAACAAAACAAGACTCTGAATCAGTGCCTCCACAAATCCAGTCAGCCATTGGCATTTTCATATGATTCAAAAGTTAGAATCAGAATAACTGCATTTGCTTTAGGAGGCCTCAATTGGTACCATAGAACTTCAAGTCATGAAAATGTGCATAACATGCTGTTCTGTGAGATATAGTACCATCAAAAGTTTAATAATTGATCATTTGCATGATATATGAACAAGAGATAGAAGCCAGCTTAATTAACTTGAAGAAAATCCTGAAGTTCACAAAACATATCAGAAAGATTGCAAATTTTATTAACTGAAGCATTAATCTCCATTTGCTGGAAACACTGTCCTACATAAGAATCCTTATAATTGCCTCCTGAATTCTTTACCCTTAGCAAAAATATACAAAACAAATTCCACTATCACAAAGACAATTTCATTAGAAAAGACAACTAGATATCCAAATCACTTAGTCCAGCCTAATAGAGAGTAACAGAGAGGAATGCCCTTACAAAGAATGTTATAAAGATGAGAAGAATGCAAGTGTTTATAACAAAAAAATCAAAGAAAATAACTTTAATAGAGCAACATATCAACATGGTTACATATTATTTGTGACCTTTTTACTACTATAACTTGATGAGCAATGCAGTTGCATGTTATTTGTAACCTGAAGTTAGAGTTAGAGTTACATTATTGTCGACCTACTTACACAAACACACACTATATATATTTAATGAAGTACAGTGCGCAACAAGTCTAGAAATTTACAAATAGTAATATCTAATTTTCACACAACATTCAATCAAAAAAAAAAAAAAATCACACAACATTGCAGACACCCACAGACATCAAATACTGTCTTCTTTTCACTCAAGAAAAAAAAAATCCCTCAAAACGATAGTGATTATTCTACCATTTTAGTAGAACTTTCAAAGCGATTGTACTAAGAAATGAAGGTGGTTATTAACTTACACAATTGTTAGCCATAGCGTTAAACTCATTCACCAACATTAAAAATGCCAAAATTAAAGGTGGTAAGATCAGTTACAAAAATCCCCTGCAGGCTGCAGCATATCAGTATATATCCTACTCATTCTGTCATCTACAAATAGGTACAAGGCTCACTCTCCTATTCCCTAATATGGTATCTTAAATAATTGACATTGGCAAACTCAACAAGAATAACCACCTTTTCAAACTCAACAATTTAAATCAATCAAGTGCTATATTTTATTAATTGTGCAACTAATTTCACCAGCTCAACAGGCCATAACAGTTTAATAATGCAAGTAACTGATTTAACAGTACGTAATGTAAATCACTCTCGTAATAGCTAGCTGTTACACTTTAAATTCCATGGTAAATCACTCCACAAATCTTAATTACAACTTATATAATTTGATATCTACAAATATAGGGGAACACTAAATTCACCAATTAAAAATCAACGCCTTCGTCCATTATTAACCAATACATATATCATTTTTACTTTAGACCTCTAGCATCATGCATATCAAAGTGATAGCAAGAAGGAGAAGTGTCCAGCCAAAGGTACAGAGCACAAGTTGAAGAAGAAGAAGAAAAACGACTGTAGTGTTACTAACCTGTTAGCAAGCAATGAAACATACAATTTATACCCACTAGAGATATAGAAAAGCAATAGTCATATTTCTTACTAAAAAAAATTAGGAGTTGCACATGGTAGTCATGGAGTGCAGATGCATAATACCATGAGAATGCATCCTTGAAACAAAACAAGACTCTGAATCAGTACCTCCACAGCATCCAAATCCAGTCAGTCATTGGCATTTTCATATGATTCAAAAGTTGGAATCAGAATAACTGCATTTGCTTTAGGAGGCCTCAATTTGGTACCATAGAAATTAAAGTCATGAAAATGTGCATAACTTGCTGTTCTGTGAGATATAGTACCATCAAAAGTTTAATAATTGATCACTTGCATGATATATGAACAAGAGATAGTAGCCAGCTTAATTAACTTGAAGAAAATCCTAAGTTCACAAAACATATCAGAAAGATTGCAAATTTTATTAATTGAAGCATTAATCTCCATTTGCTGGAAACATTGTCCTACAGAAAAATCCTTATAATTGCTACCTGAATTCTTTACCCTTAGCAAAAATATACCAAACAAATTCCTCTATCTCAAAGACAATTTCATTAGAAAAGACAACTAGATATCCAAATCACTTAGTCCAGTCTAATAGAGAGTAACAGAGAGGAATGCTCTTACAAAGAATGTTATAAAGATGAGAAGAATGCAAGTGTTTATAACAAAAAAATCAAAGAATAACTTTAATAGAGCAACATATCAACATGGTTACATATTATTTGTGACCTTTTTACTACTATAACTTGATGAGCAATACAGTTATTTATAACCTGAAGTTAGTGTTAGAGTTAACATTATTGTCGACCTACTTACACAAACACACACAATAAATATTTAATGAAGTACAGTGCGCAACAAGTCTAGAAATTTACAAATAGTAATATCTAATTTTCACAAAACATTCAATCAAAAAAACAAAAAAAAAAAAAAAAAAAATTCACACAACATTGCGGACGCCCACAGACATCAAATACTGTCTTCTTTCCACTCAAGAAAAAAAATCCCTCAAAACGATAGTGATTATTCTACCATTTTAGTAGATCTTTCAAAGCGGTTGTACTAAGAAATGAAGGTGGTTACTAACTTACCCAATTGTTAGGCATATCGTTAAACTCTTCCCTCCTTCATTCACCAACATTAAACATGCCAAAATTAAAGGTGGTAATAGACCAGGCTCTTGCAGTATCAGTTACAAAAAAAATCCCCTGCAGGCTGCAGCATATCAGTATCCTATCCTACTCATTCTGTCATCTAAAAATAGGTACAAGGCTCACTCTCCGATTCCCTAATATGGTATCTTAAATATTTGACATTGGCAACAGGCATGTTATCCAAATTCATATAACGTAGCTTTAAGTACAAAACAGTATCAAGAATGGCCATCCTTTCAAACTCAACAATTTAGATCAATATATCCAGTGCTATGTTCGATTAATTGTGCAACTAATTACACTAGCTCAACAGGCCATAACAGTTTAACAATGCAAGTAACTGATTTAACAGTACATAATGTAAATCACTCCAGTAATAGCTGATACACCTTAAATTCCATGACAAATCACTCCAGGAATCTTAATTACAACTTCTATAATTTGATATCTACAAATCTAGGGGAACACCAAAATCACCGATAAAAAATCAACGCCTTCGTCCGTTATTAACCAATACATATATCATTTGTAGTTTAGACCTCTAGCATCATGCATATCAGAGTGATACCAAGAAGGAGAAGTGTCCAGCCAAAGGAACAGAGCACAAGATGAATTGCAAACTAGAAGAAGAAGAAGAAAAACGACTGTAGTGTTACTTATGGTTGTTACTAAACGACCAGTAGCTTTGTTTATAGTTGTAAATAATCTGTTAATTAGCTAGCACGTGTAAGAGTTAGTTAGAGAATCTGTTAGTTGGTTAGTGTAGTTTATTCTATTACGTACTCATATCAGCTGTTATATAAAGCTATGTAATCTCTTGGTTAATTAATTAAACTCATTTTTACCAAAATCTAATCTATGTTAATGCACATGCTAGATAATTATATAATGTGACTTCACATGAGATAAATTCCTTGAAGTACGTACATTAACATCATCTAAGAGCACAAGGTATAAACATCAAACATTCACCATTTTGTTTTATCAATAACCAACACTCATTCATTTATTCAGCTTTCTTACAAAGAGTAATTGGACAAAGGCAAAAAAAAAAAAAAAATTACATTCTTATTTCATTGATTTTCATTTTCTTTTCTAAAATATGAGCTGTAGAGAGAGTTGTTTCCTGATCTTGCATCTACAGAGTGTTGCAAGTGATGGATGCTCCTGGGAATTCAAATCATCAATTAATTAATAGTGTGATGAGTGATGAATTAATTAATATTATTAAGTATGAACTATTATTATATTTGATGATAGATACCTTTAACAAAGGAGACTACGCGGTAGAGGAACTTAAGGTTGAGGCGCAATGAGTTTGTAAGGAGACCAGAAATGAATCTCCCCATTAGAAACATCATAGTTCGAGTTTTCGATTGTGTAGTCATAGCCATGCATTTGTATTCGCGCGAAGTAACGGCGGTCTAACCTGTACTGACGATGTACCACCGCATTAATAACCAATTCTATCGGCTCTGTATAAGTGTTGACGGTGACACTGACGTTGTATCGATTGGCCCCTGGAGCTTCCACAAAAATATGGACTACGTCATCAGTGTAGAGGTATCTGCACACTGGGGTCACAGGAACAGCGGCATCCTCATCAGCAGCTGATAGACACTCAGTATATTGTTGCGCACCATTATTCACATTCATTGCTTTTGTAATTTGGAATAATTCATAAGAATTGAGATATTTGATTTTTTGTGTTGTGACTGTGAGTGAGAGAATGAGAGAATATGCATGGGAAGGGGTTTATATATATAGGAGTGTGGGTGAGCTCTGATTGGTTGATGTAGCATGCACGCGGATTATCATTTGGGGATATTTGAATTTGAGGCGTTGGATTTGGATTAAGGGACGGTTGAGATTTGGGAATGGTTTTGGCGGGTTTGTTAGTTTTGGCTATTTGGGGATGGGTTGTTACTTGTTAGTTAAAGAGAAATGCCGAAAGGTTGAACTTGAGTTTGTTAAATGGTCGTTGTATGGTTTCCTAGTGAATTTACCATGAGGTCCCTGGCTTTAAATAGAGGGGGTAGGGGAGTTTATGGGTGTTTTTAGGAGTGTCTAGCTAGAACCGGACCCAATCCAACCGACCAGACCCGATCGGAACCGACCCATCCGCGACCGATCCTTGAGCTTCGGTGGTCGGCGGCGGGTTGCAAATCCCAGAAACCGAGTCCGGCGGGTCGGATGGCAGGTTCTCTCCTCTAAAACCCGCCTCAACCGGCCCGACCGAAGCCTTAACGAAATCCGGCGAAATAAGAATTTCCCAGCGAGTTTTTGGTCAGAATACCTTAGATTTTTATGAGATTTAGGTCGGATTTGGGGAGATGTTACCGAATCTAGTGAGATCTCAGCCAGATCTGGTGGAAATCTCACCAGATCTAGCAAGATCTCACCAGATTCGGTGAGATTTCCGCCGGATCTAGCGCATTTTGGCTAGATTTTCCACCGTGGACGGTTTCGACCGAACTAACCGTGTTTCCGGCGCAAAACCGACCGCTTCGATCCGACTCTCTCGTCGGTCGGCGGCGGGTCAGAACGTTCTCCACCCGAGTCCGGCGGATCGGTCTCGGGTTGGGCACAAACTCGCGTGGACACCCCTAGGTATTTTAGGTACTTTGTGCATATGCTTTGCCTTATTGCCTAAAAGGAGCTAAGCATTGGAAGATTGTGGACTGAACTTCCAATGCCCGCCAAAAAAAAGATGGGATTGGCTTAGGTGAAAGACCATTCTCAGAATTAGTAAAACTATGCTTATTATACAATATGCACACTTTTTTTTCTTCTTCTTTTTGCTGAATATACCATATGTACACTTGTGTATATTTTTTAATGAAAAAAAAAAAAAAAACCATGTTTGTCCTATGAAAAATATATGTTTTCTCTGTGTGTGTGTGTATATATATATATAACATTTTTCAATATGACTTAACAACAAAAGAGGGTCACCTTGATGTGGTGGAAGTCATCCATTCGAGTCAGATTATCCCTAAACCTACTTTAAGTTTTTCTATTTTCACTTCCTCTAGGTTAAATGGTAATGGGTAGAAGACTCATGGGATTGGAATGATTGTAATTTTACTGAGCTTGAGTTTATTGCTAAACAAGATTATACGTTTAAGTTTGATTTATTTTCTTGTCGAACAAGCTCGAACTTGTTTACGAGCTAGTTGATTAACTTATTCATTTTCCATATATAGTAAAACCATGACAAAATTTTCTACCACTTCACAAATCTATGAATTTTATATACAAATAGATTGTTTAAATCATTAGTAAACTGCAAAAAAAAAAAAAAAAAAAAAAAAAAAAAAAAAAAAAAAAAAAAATTGATATTATACAAACCTATTTACAAAATAATATAATCCAATATAAAGTCTATATAAGTATATTTTAGACATGTATACCAATAAAGTATAATATTATACATAGTTAAATCAAGCTTCATGTTCACGAACCTAGTTTGAATCTAATGTTAGAGAGACCACTACAAGGATCGACTTACGTCCCACCCGCACGAATTTGCTCAATCCCACATCGGGGAGAGACGCCTCCCACCCTTACCTTAGTGTCTCTCCCCGATGTAGGATTGAGCAAATTCGTGTGGGTGAGATGTAGGTTGATCATTGCTCATCCCAAAGCGAACAATATTTGATTGGGGGCCGAGACGAAAGTCCTTCTACAAAAAGGCTACAATATAAATTTACATTACAAGTACAATGTAAACATAGAGATATTGTGAAAATGTTGTAATACATGTGTCAATTCCTTTTAGGTCAAACTAAAATAAAATAAAATAAAATAATAAAATATCAAACCAAGAACTAGTACAACTAAAAATAAAGGTACTGTATTGTGAAAATGTCGTGACATTTTGTTTTTATCATAATATTTTCATAATTATTGAGGTGTAAGTTCCTTATAGGTCAAAATAAGATAATAAAATATTAGATTGAAATCCACCATAGTTGAAAATAGAGGTATTGTGAAAATGTTGTGATATTTTGTTGTGTTCTTAGACTTTTATTTATTTTATTTTTTTTTTTTTTCGTTTAGTCAAATTTGGTAAGCCAAAATTCACATTTTCAAGCACATTTTTCTTGGGTTGGTTTTTTTTTACACACCATTTAAAATTTAAAGTAATAAAATAAAATAAAAAGACAGTTTTACACCAAAAGTAAATTAAGTTTGGGGTAATTTTATTCCTCCCTAAATTTTAAAACTGAGGAAATACCCCTAACTGTTACCCTCTTAGTTAAACCATTTTGAAATCTTATGATTCTTAAAATATTCTATTGTAGAATGTATAAAATAACCTTACTAAATTTTAATATCCCAAAACATTTTCTATGTATTTTGAGTTTTATGTGGTAGTCATACTTGGAAAGTTGGAATGGTGATATATGACGTTCTATTTGCTACCTAAAGAACGTTGATTTTCCTAGGTTTAAATATTCTAGACTTAAAATTTTATCTAAATGAAACTTCAATGATACATGTCTTTGTTATTCTCTTCTTTTTCTATTTCTATTCTTACTTAAAAGGGTGTTCATTAAAAACTAAGTAAGCTAAATATCGTGGTTAGACTCATAAAATGTAATATAACACAAAATGAAGCAAGAATAACAAAATCTTTATTATGAATAATTGCAAGTATTTGATGAAGCCCTTCAATTGTAATATATGATCACATCATTCATTGCAAAAGTTTATAGAGTGATAATATCTTAACAAAACTCAATTGCTTATTATCGGAAGAAGATGATATTCATTATCACTCTTAGAAGTTTTTAGTGAATGAATATTGCCTTTAGCAAATAGGTTTTAAGAAATTTTCATGACAAATAAATAGTTATACATTAAAATAGTTATTCTAAATTTAAATACATGGTTTTATTTATCTTCCAATAGAAATTTTATTTTAATTTTCTCAATGAAAATGCAACACGTGCCGTGCCACCCAAATTAATTGATAGAAAAAGAGTAAAAACTGTAAAATATACTTAAAAGTAAATTCATCTGCCCATCTCTAATCTGTAGGCTAGACTAGGCTTTATTTATGTGGTCGTGGTTTTCAACTAAACTAAGTAGCATCTAAGAGCATCCACATCAGTGGATGTAAGCCTTTGTAAAATACAAAAAGCAACCACTTTTACACATTTTACCCCAAAAATCTTCCACATCAGTCCTTCTAAAATTGTGCATATTTACACCTTGCTACAGTAACCGTGCATATATGCATGGCCACTATAGCTCGTTTATACCATATTTTATTAATTTCACGTTTTGCGCCTTTTTGTCTCTCTCTTCTTTGTGCAAAACAAACTGACTTCTCTCTTCAATCCTCATCATCGTTTTCCTCAGATACATACAAACACACCCACACACAAACACAAACACAAATACAAACACAAACACATAGACAAATCATCACATAGGGTGCCTCGTCCTGGTCCCGTGTCCAAGACAAGCTCTTCAAGTTGAGTTGCCGAGTTACGAGGATGAGTTTGACTTGGTGGGTCAGGGCTTTGAGTATTCGAAGGGTGCTGTGGATTTTGGGTCCAAGTCTAAAGAGACACAATGGAGGAGAGGTGTCCCGTGGACTAAAGAAGAACACAGGTATAAGATTCTCATTGATTTTTTGTTTTTGTTTTGGGGGTGATGTGGGTTTTGATGGTTGATCGGTGATGTGGGTTTGAATGTTTGATCGGTGATGTGGGTTTTGTGAGAAAGAGGAAGAAAAGAAAGAGGAAATGGCAGAGACAAGGAAAAAGAAAGAAAAAGAAAGAAGAAAAAGAATAGGTTAATGGATGTATAAAATAATATTAAAAAAAGAATATAAAAATATTATTTATATAAAATATAGTGTATAATAGATGAACTGATGTGGGTGTTTTGTAAAAATAGATGTGTAAAATAGAAAAAGTAGCTTTTAAGCCAAACCAAAAACCAATGCAACTATCACTAGTTTAGAGAAAAGGGGGTAAAGAAATGGTAACTTTGTAAGTTTGTCTTAATTCCTTAGGCAGGGAATAAAGACAACAGTGCACTAACATACACCCTCTGGGTCATCGTCTTCCTCATCTCAAATTTTCTACACGACTACACCATCTTTCAGATCTTCTCAAATCTCAATTCTACCACTCTCAATTTCCACAAATTTCCAATCCCACCCCTCAGATTCAATTCCCATTTTAATTTCAATTTCTAGGGTTTCACTAATCCCACCGGTGAGTGAATACCAAAAAAAAAAAAAAAAAAAAAAAAAAAAAAAAAAAAAAAGAAAAGAAGAAAGGACCTTCCTCTTCCATCACTGTTCAAACATGCTTGTAAGATCCATTCAACTGTCATAGACTCCAGCGCCAATCAGGTACACTCTCAATGTTGAACAGTTTGGTCTGTTTATTTCCTTCGGCTTCTTTGCCTTCAACCCTTGAATTCATAATTGGGAAACATAATTGAGCATTGAGAGTGTTCTTTTTTCTGTTGTACTTTGCAGGTTAGCAATTTGGGAAACATAATTGTGTTGCCGTTACAAAGCGTGTAAAGGTTAGACATTCGTGTTGTTTTTATCTCTATAGTTATTTTGTGGTTGAAGGGAGTTCAATTACACTAGTTGGACTGTCTTATATTTATTATTGCTTTTGATTTTTTTTTTGAAAAATTATTAAATATTTTGATATTTGTTTGTTTCTAATCCTAAAATTAACATAAAGTAGACCTAAAATAGTTAATTGTTGCTTCCCCACAATATCCTCTCCTAGTTTTTGAAGATCTGCCTATACTGTGTCCATATCTTTATCATACTTCATTTTTAATATTATGAGAAGCTTAGTTACTTTGAGAAGCAATCCTTGTGCTACTTCTCAAAATTAGCAAGAGGCTAAATCACCTTTGATTTATCTAATGAGATGCTTCTGTTCTTAAAATGATGAAACACCCTATAAAAGCCCTCATCAAACGAAGTTTAAAAGGTTCACCTGATAGAAGCATCCAATAATCAAAATTAGGATTTGGAATTTTGTGAGTAATACACACAGCATGTATAACACAACAGTATATTGATTAGAAAAACATGAGCTAGGAGAATCACATCTCTATGTTGGTTACAGATGATAAAAAGGCACTCACATATACAAAAACAATCTCAAGATTAGTTATTTTGTACCTAGGCAAAAAAGATAAAACACTATTTAGACAAGACTTGAGCAGACACACTTCGACCACTTTATTTGGAAATAAAAACAATTTGAACCATACATGAATACTGATAACCATAAAGGTTTTGAAGTAAATGTAATCAAGATTGGCACGAGTTCTTAATTAAGGTCAGAGCCATGTACATGGTTGTATATAAGGATTGCCTAGTTTTGCATTGGTGCTTTCTAGATGGAATGACTAAATGCATTTCATTAAATTGATCAAATACACCAGAAAAAGGCTTTGTTGAGGAAAATCTCATGCTCTCTGTTTGTTTCTGAATTGTTTAGTTGGTAGTCTCAGTTTAAAGTTTTAATGCATAACTGAGGCAGTTACAAAGAATTGGGTATGAGTTTTGGTTGTCACATTGTTTTAAAACCATTCTTAATAGAGAACTAGATAGAGTGATTTCTGGTTTTGTGGTTGGATTAGAGTTTGATCAATGGTTGTATCATCTCATAAATAATAAAAAAATTTAATTAGATATATATATATATATTTCTCAATTTATTATTTTGTGAGTCCAAATATTTTTAGAGATTCTTTTCCATTTTGATCTAAGGAGAGGGATTTATAAAAATAGAGAAAAAAAAAAAATCAAGACTGGCCAAAACCAGTTTTGGTACACAGTTTTGGAGATTGAACCTCCTTTTTACTAATCTTGATTGGTTTTTGAATTTTTTCGGTTTTAGGGTAATCACCGATCTAGTATAGGTATGACTAAACTAGTGGAATCAAATAATCAAGTTTAGTTTTGAAACTATGGCTGTCACCCTGAAATTTTACAAATTGAGTATGTACAATGTACATATTCATTATAATTATTATTTTTACTTATCAAAAAAATATTAATTTGTTTTTGAGGTACTTGAAGTCTTGTACAATGAATTGGTCGGACTAGTTGAAAATAGTCTATTATGATTGTTGTTGTTTTAATAACAAGCAATTTTGTTTATATTTTTTAATTGATTTTATTTCTGAAGAAAATTGGGTTATACTTGGTAAGTAGTTCACTTCTTTTATATTTATAAATTATGATAGAGACATCATAATAGAGAACTTGTTTAACTCATCGACCCACTTCATCTCTAGTAAGAATGTGTTTGTTAAAATTATGATAGGGACATCAAGATGGATAAAAGTTGGATGTAGGAAACTGATAGAACTAGTACACGATATAGTGAAGGTGTTAAGCAGTTTATTAACATGGCACGTGGTCATGCGGATCGAGTTGGTAGGATTAAGTGTCTATGTCGTAAATGCACAAATCGATACTATCAACATATAGACGCGGTGGAGACTCATTTGATTGTGAATAGATTTGATTTGAATTACACTGAATGGGTATTTCATAGGGAAGAAGATTCGTTTTTTAAACATGTGCAAGTTGAGCATAATGATGATAATTCACAAGCAGAGAACATTGATGATGTTGGAGAAATGTTACATGACATTTATAGGGGAACATTTCCAGATGCAAATATAGGTGAATCCTCCACTTCTCCAGGTCCATCAAACAATGATTACAAATTAAGAACTTTTGATCAGTTGTAGGAAGATGCCCAACGTGAGCTTTATCCAGGTTGCAAGAAGTTTTCTAAACTCTCTTTTTGTATGAAGCTACTTCATATAAAGACACTTTGCAATTGGAGTGATAAGTCATTTGATTTGATGATTGACTTGATAAAGCAAGCGCTCCCAGATGGGGAGTCATTGCCAAAATCGTATTATGAAGCAAAGCAGTTTAGGCGAGACTTGGGTTTTAGCTATGAGTTGATACATGTATGCAAAAAAGTCTGTACACTTTTCTGAAAGGAACATACTGATAAAGAAGAATGCCTAAAATCTCATACTTCAAGATGGAAAGAGGACAATGGTAAAGGTAAAAAAATTCCTTGGAAGGTTTTAAGGTATTTTTCAATTAAACCAAGGTTGCAACGATTGTTTATGTCAAAAGATATAGCTAAAAACATGAGGTGGCACAAACATGAGCGACTTGAAGATGGAGATTACCTTCGACATCCTGCTGATTCAATAGTGTGGAAAGAGTTTGATAAAAAACATGCTTGGTTTGCTGTAGATTCTCACAATGTGCGACTTGGTTTAGCAAGCGATGGATTCAATCCATTTGGTAACATGAGTACATCATATAACATGTGGCCAGTAGTACTTATACTGTATAATTGACCTCCATGGAGGTGTATGAAGAATCCGTATATGATGTTGTCCTTACTTATTCTTGGACGTATGGCACCTGGAAACAAAATTGACTTGTACTTGCGGCCGTTGGTGGATGATTTAAAAGAATTATGAAATGAAGGCATCAAGACGTATGACGCATCAACGTAACATTCATTTAAGTTGCATATAGCGTTATTATGGACTATAAATGATTTTCCTGCATATGCGAACTTATCTGGGTGGCCTACCAAGGGAAAGTTAGCATGTCCCATATGTAATGAGAATACAGAATTGAGCTATTTGAAGTCTAGCCACAAATTGTGTTACATGAGTGATCGTCAATTCTTACCTCAGGAGCATAATTGGCGCCAAAAAAAAGAATTTTTTGGTGGAACTGAAGAGCATAGGATAGCCCCTAATGAATTATCAGGAGATCAACTGTTACGACAACTAATGAATGTTCCAGAAGTGCAATTTGGAGATGATGAAGCTACAAGAAAAAGAAAGCGCACGAAGATCGAGTTGAATTAGACAAAGAAAAGTATTTTTTTTGAGTTACCTTACTGGTCAACATTGAAACTAAGACATAACTTAGATGTCATGCATATTGAGAAGAATATATGTGACAGTGTCTTAGGTACACTAATGTATGATAGTGGAAAAGGGAAAAATAAAGACACTTCTAATGCATGTAAGGATCTAGAAGATATGGGCATACGTAAAGATTTGCACTTACAGAAAACTGGTGCATTTACAAAAATGCCACAAGCAAAGTATACATTGACAAAAGTTGAGAATATGAGATTTTGTGAGTGGTTGAAAAATGTGAAGTTTCCTGATGGGTATGCATCTAACATTAGTAGATGTATGAACACCAATGAGGGTATGATTTCAAGAATGAAAAGCCATGATTTTCATGTACTCTTATAACAATTACTTCCTGTTGCAATTCATGGATATTTCAATGATAATATACGTACAACATTGACTGAATTGTGTTTATTTTTTAAGGACTTGTGTTCACGAACATTGAAATTAGATGTCTTAAATCAAATGAAGGAAGACATTGTTGTGATTTTATGTAAAATGGAAATGATATTTCCACCTGCTTTTTTCGATATAATGGTACATCTAGCTCTTCATTTACCTTGAGAGGTAGAGCTTGCAAGCCCTGTTCAATTTCGCTGGATGTATCCAATTGAAAGGTTTCTTGGTAAATTAAAGCGGTTTGTGCGAAATAGAGTACGTCCAAAAGGGTCAATTACTGAGGGATATTTATCTATTGAATGTTTGACATTCTGCTCCATGTATCTTCGTGAGATTGAGACAGTATGGAGTTATGAGGAGCGGAACAGCGATAGGTACCAGGGGGAAAGGGATGTAGGCTTGTCTGTTTTTTCACAACCAGTACGTCCTTTAGGAGCTGCAAAATATGTAAGACTTGATGATACGCATCTCACACGGGCTCGATGGTATGTGTTTAGCAATTGCTTAGAAATTGATTCGTACAAAACGTAAGTGTTTTATTGATTTTTTTTTTATCAATTTACATGTTACTTAGTAATAAAATGAAGTGCTTATATGTTTTTATTATATAGTAAGCGCTATCTGAAGATCCATTGATTTTTTTTAAAGAAAATTTTCATGTTACTTGAAAATGAAATGAAGTGTTTTTACATATTTATAATGTAGTGAGCATTATTTGGAGATCCTGGGAGAAGGCATCATTGACATTGATCATAAGCATGAAGTTGTATTCGAAAATTGGTTCAAAGATCGTATATGTGGGAGTAATGCGACAAATGTGTCAAAAGAATTATATAGTCTTGCATGCGAATTTGATGCTTTAGTTGCAGTTTACCAAAGTTGCATTGTGAATAGTGTTAGGTTCCACACAAAAGACCGTGAACATACTCGTCATACTCAAAATAGCGGTGTCTTTGTTTCGGGTGAAGATGGTTGAACAAAAACTAATTATTATGGTGAGTTGAGGAATGTTTTGGAGCTAACCTACATGGGCGATAATTGTGTATATTTATTTGAGTGTGATTGGTGGGACACTAGGGATGGAATAGGAATGCAAAGGGATGAGCATTGTACAAGTGTAAATACATCTCATACATGGTATCATTCTGACCCATTTATCCTAGCATGCCAAGCTTCACAAATTTTTTACTTGAATGATACCAAATTGGGCAGTAGTTGGCGAGTGGTGCAACATATGACGCATAGAAACATGTATGATATTCCCACAAGCACAGAGAAAGTGCATGAAGAAAATGAAGAAGATAATGGTGATAAAGTATACCAAGAAAGTGAATGTATTGGGGTTAATGCAACAGTTCAACAAGAAAATGATAAAGACTTAACTTTGGTACATAGAGATGGTGTGCCAGCAATAGATTTGGGGGACTTAATACCTGTTGATGATGTATATATGCAACTTGATGAAAGTATGTTCATCAATGATGACTTGTCTAATAAGGAATGGGATACAGATTCCAACAATGAAGAAGAAACATATAGTGATGACGATGTTTCAAGCTCAAATCAGGAAAAAGATTTATCTAGCAATGATGAATCTATTGGAGATCTTGGGGATGAAGATTAAGTTGAGTTTTGATGCAGGTTAAGTTTTGTTAAATACATAAAGCTTTCATATCTTCTCAGTTATGGTATTTTCGAAAAATAAAAATGTTAAAGTTTTACTTGGATGTTAAAACTGTTTTGTACACATTTTTGTCATCTACTTTAATTCACCTTTACATTGGTTTATTTTTTTTATTTCAGGTTAATTAGCGACGATATTTAAAGCATTAGTGACGACTATATGCCGTCGCTAAAGACCAAATTTCTTGTAATGAGGGTTCTACAAATAGGTACAAGATTTATTCTCCCATTCCCTAATATGGTATCTAAGAAATAGAAATTGTCACTAGGCTTGCTATCCAAATTCATACAACGTAGCTTTATAGTACAAAATAGTAGCAAGAATGGCCACCATTTCAAACTCAACAATTTTGATCAATCTGAGTGCCATGTTTGATTAATTATGAAACTAATTACACTAGCTCAACAAGCCACAACCATTTAACAATGCAAGCAACTGATTTAACAATACGTAATGTAAATCAGTCCAGTAATAGCTGTTACACCTTAATGGCCTGTTTGGAAGTTTAGAAAGGGAGGAGAGTAGAGGGGACTAGAGGGAAGAAGAGTAGAGGGGAATGGTTATCCTCTACTTTGTTTGGATATTTTTAAAATTAGTAAGGGAGAAGGGAGTAATTAACCCTTCCTCTTATTTGGATGTTTTAAAAATTAGGAGGGAGAGGAGAGGAAATTATTTAAATAGACAAATTTACCTCTATTTGAAAATGGACTTGCAACATTGGTCTATTATCAATTTGTTAGATTAAATAATTATGACTATAGCATGCAATATTTTTTTTTTGATAATATTTTTTTTCTAATGTGAATTAAATAATCAACATTGGTCTAAGATTAAATATTTTTTCTGCTTTTTTATTATACTAAAAACAACCATCCTTAATTGATACTAATTAAAATAAGAAAAAAAATGTTTGGTTTGTTTGTTTACTGAAAAAAATCAACAAAATATTAAATTTTGAGTGTTTCTTTGATTTATTATTATTATTTTTAATATTTATATATAAAATACTCCTCAGCCACCATTACAGCAAAAGACATCAAAAAGGAAAAAGAAAACACACACGGACCCATTAGCAGAAACAAAATCAAGATCCATAAGATCCTTTGAAGTAAGGCCTTCAAACCATATATTGCTCTCTAGGATGTTGATGGATTTTTCAAATCCAAGCTTAGTACCTTTTGGACCAGCATGAGTGATTGAGACAATAATCTCTGAGAGACTAGCTCCTTGAACTACTCCCCAAATCTTTCCATCATCAAAAGCAATGGGATCTCCTGGTTTGACAAAATCAAATAGAAGGCCAGAAGAACAAGCTATTGTAGGAGCAGAACTAGTGGGTCTTGGCAATTCATCTTGTTCACACAAACGATCTAGTGATATAATTAACAAGTCTCCAACTCTCAATCTTATAAATGGCTCTATGGAAGGTACCCTTTTTGAGGTTTATAATCTGTTTGGTTGCTGAGAAAATTGGGAGGAAAATATTAGGATTATATTTTGGATGATCATGTTTGATACTGTTTGATGCTTGAAGTTGTGTGAGAGAGTTTGTAATTTTGTTAATTTAGAAAGGGTAAATTAGGGAATTCAATAATTTATCTACTCACTCTCCCTCCAAATCTCTCCAATTTGGGGGAATTAAAAATGAGGGGTTAGAGGTAGTTGAAACCCCTCCAAACCGCTCCCCCTCCTTCCTTAAAAAACTTTCAAACAAAGTAATTGAATTACTCTCTCTCTCTCTACTCTACTCTCCCTCCTTTTTTAAACATCCAAACAGGCCATAAATTCCATGGTAAGTCACTCCAGGAATCTTAATTACAACTTATATGATTTGATATCTACAAATCTAGGGAACACCAAATTCGCCGATAAAAAATCAACGCCTTCGTCCATTATTATATAACTAGTGTGTAATTCCGTGCATATGCACTGATTCATTTAAAAACAATCATAATTACATATATATAATTTAGAATCTAATTAGATCTAGACTCTTCTGTTTTTGCATTCAATAATTTACTTACCACAAAAATTTAAAAATTAGATAGAACACGTGCGCAAAATTGAACTCCAATTAAAATTTAATTTAGAATCTAATTGAATTTAAACTCTTTAATTTTTGTACATAATAATTCACTTGAAACACAAATTTAAAAATTAAATGAGACACGTGACGCAAAATTAGACTTTAGTTTAGAATTTAATTGGATTTTCTCTTAACTTTGGCTATTAATATATATATATATATATATAAACTTGAATTGTTTTTAGTTATACAAAAAAAGGCTCATTAATATAAAATCATTCAAAAGTTATATTTTTCATAGTTAACTTATATTGGAATTTTCGTTTTTACACTAAATTAACTCATTTGACACAAAAATTTAAAAACTTAGATTAGATGGGACATGTAGCACAAAATTAAACTCTAATTAAAATCTAATTTTTACATTGAATTAACTCACTTGGTACAAAAAATTAAAAACTTAGATCAGATGAGACATATAGCATAAAATTATACTCTAATTTAATTCCAATTTGAAATTTAATTGAATTTTCTCTCAGCTTTACCTATTATATATATATATATATATATATAAAACTGAAGCCTTTAAAACTCTCACAATTTTCCACGTCAGCAAAATATTTAAATAAAATTATCATTTTATTTAAATAAAATTATTTTTGTTTAGTCCAAACTTAACAAGAAATGAAACTCTATCTCTCTAATAAGTCCAACTTAAACTCAAACTCCTTATTATTATTATTTTTAAACAAAATTATTTTTGTTTAACCAAAACTTAACAATGAGTGAAATTCTATCCCTCTCTAATAAGTCCAACTTAAACTCAAACTCAAACGTTGATAATATTTATAAAAAAATAAATAAATAAAAAAGACTCACTTTCTCCACAAAAAAAAAATAATTCGATTCTTTCTCCCTAAAACAATTCAACTCTATTTCGAAGGCACTCTTTTATTTGACTCACTCTTTCAACCCAATAACCAATATCCTTCTTTCTCAGCCTTCCAACCATCCGCTGTCACTACCTTCAATCCCACAAAAACATAGGTGAGCACATCTCCCAGAAATCGAATTGCAAGTTGATTCATGTAATTTTGTAATTATTCTTTTGTATTTTGTGCTTTTGGGTTGCAGAATTTGTAATTTTGAAATTTGAATACAATTGCAATTTATTTTTTTGGGTGCACGCTTAGGAATCCTAATTTACTTAGGTTTGGAAACCCCTTTTTTTTTTGGTTATTTGTTGCGTTAACCCATGGCCAGAGTTGTTAAACCGATTCAACATAAAGGATAAGCCTATTAAGGAGTAGAAGTACCAATCCCACGGGTACACTTCCTATTTGGTTTCTTTTCCTAGATGCAAATCTGATTCAACTTTCTTCTTTGAATAATGAATTTTATGTCGAATTTGTTTATATTGTTATTATTAATAAAATTTCAATTCAACATATGTGGATATTTGTTTATATTGTTATTAATGAATTTTATCTTTTATTTCGAATTTTTTATTTGCTTTCATATATGCCTGAGATTTTCTTTCTACCTTATTCTTTTGTTATGTTTGGAATTGATTTTCTTTTGAGTATTTGGGTTATTCTCCATATTTATATTGACATTGTTTTGTGGGTTTGGTTTTTGGGTTGAAATTTCTACTAATTATTTTTTTTATATTGTACATGGCAAATAAAACATCTCTATTTTTTTGGAGAAAAATCAAAGCTGCAACCTATGTCTTCTAGCGTAGGGAAAGTTTTAAGTCTTAGGGTTTTGGTACTTGTGTCTCAGTAAGTTGATCTTAATTCTTCACCTAAAATGCTTTTTATTTAGGTTCATGTGATTTTTTTTTCTTATTAAAAGCTATGATTTTTGGTTAATTAACTATTTGTTTGGATTAATTTCAATTAATTATTTGTTTGGATTCAACATAAAAGATTATAGAATTAGGTATTATAATTTTGATATTGTTCCATGTTTTGAATTGTCTATATTGTTATTACTACAAGAAAGTCATATTGTTACTCAAATTTGGAACTTGGTATGTCTTCCTCATATCATGGTCTTTGTTTATATATTTGCAGTTTATATTAGTTTTGAGTGTGTGTATATATAACTATTGGGAGTTTTACTTTATTAATTTAAGAATTGTAAATTACTTTGTAAGTTTCGGTAACTATGCATTTACAACTCAATAATGTTCAATGTTAAACAACACTTCTAAACTATGGAAAAGTATAGAAGTTAAATATATATATATATATATATATTTTAAAGTCATTAGCTGTTTCGTGCATCGCACGGATTAGCGACTAGTTATATATATAGATGTGACTTCACATGATCAGATAAATTCCTTGAAGTACATTTACATCACCTAAGAGCACAATCATCAAATTCCGTTTACCAGTCACATTCAATGATTTACCCAATTAATCTTTGGCTCACATCTCCATTTGTTTTATCAATAACCAACGCTCATTCATTCATTTATTCAGCTTTCTTATAAAGAATAATTGGACTAAGCCAAAAAAAAAAAAAAGTTACATTCTTATTTCAATGCTTTTCATTTTCTTTTCTAAAAATATAAACTAGAGAGAGAGAGAGAGAGAGAGAGAGAGAGAGAGTTGTTTCCTTATCTGGCATCTTCAGTGATCGATTCTCCTGAGAATTCTTCAAATCATCAATTAATAGTGTGATGATAGGTACCTTTAAAGGGGACTACGCAGTGGAGAAACTTGAGGCCCATTGAACACAAAAGGAAACCAGACATGAATCTCCCCATCAGAAACACGATAGCTCGTGTTTTCAAGTATGAAGTCATAGCCATCCATTTGTATTCGCGCGTGGTAAAGGCGGTCTAACCTGTGCTCCCGCTGTACCACTGCATCAATGATCAATTCCATCGGCTCTTGATTGATGGTGACAGTGACGTTGTGTAGATTGGCCCCTGGAGCTTCCACAAAATAATGGACCACGTCATCAATGTAGAGGTATCTGCACACTGGGGTCACAGGAACAGCGGCATCCTCAGCAGCAGCAGCAGATAGACACTCAGTATATTGTTGCGCACCATTAATATTCACATTCATTGCTTTTGTAAGTTCGAATTATTCAAGAAATATGAGATATTTGATTTTGTGTATTGTGACTGTGTGAACTAGTGTGAGAATGAGAGAAAATAGGAAGGGGTTTATATATATATATATATATATAGGAGTGTGAGTGACTGAGAGGGAACTGAATTATCGGAAGGGTGAGCTCTGATCGGTTGATGTAACAAGCACGCGGATCGTTTGGAGGATATTTGAATTTGGGGCGTTGGATTTTGGATGAAGGGACGGTGGGGATTTGAGAATGGTTTTGGCGGGTTTGTTAGTTTTTGGCGGTTTGGGGATTGGTTAATTGTTAGTTACAGAGAAATGCCAAAAGGTTGAGCTTGTTAATGGCCGCTGTATAGTTTCCTAGTGAATTCACCATGAGGTCCCTAGCTTTGAACAGAGGGGCAGTGGAGTGTATGGGTATTTTAGGTACTTTGTGCATATGCTTTTCCAAAGAGAGCCAAGCATTGGAAGATTGTGAACTGAACTTCCAACACCCGCCAAAAAAGATAGAGCTTGGCTTAGATGAAAGACCATGCGCAGAACTAGTAAACTATGCCTATTATACCATATGTACACTTTTCTTTTTGCTGAATATACCATATGTACACTTGTGTATATTTTTTAATGAAAAATAAAAACCATGTTTATCGTATGAAAAATATATGTTTTCTG
Organism: Quercus lobata; assembly: GCF_001633185.2. Lineage (NCBI taxonomy): Eukaryota > Viridiplantae > Streptophyta > Magnoliopsida > Fagales > Fagaceae > Quercus > Quercus lobata. Next base: position 28,333,218 of record NC_044905.1, on the reverse strand, counting down.
TAATTAAATATATAAAAAAAAAACATTTTTCAATATGACTTATCGATACAGCGTCACCTTGACGTAGTAGAAGTTATCTCTTCAGGCCAAATTATCCCTAAACCTACTTTAAGTCTTTTGTTAAACTTATTTTAAGATTTTTCTATTTTGACTTCCTCTACTACCATGATCAAATGAGAATGGATAGAAGACTAATGGGATTGTCGTGATTGTAATTAATTTTGTCGAGCTTGAGTTTATTGCTAAACAAAATTATATGTTTAAGTTTAATTCATTTTCTTGTCGAACAAACTCAAACTTGTTTATGAGTTAGTTGATTGACTTATTCATTTCCCATATATAGTAAAACCATGACTAATTTTTCTACCACTTCACAAATCTATAAATTTTATTTACAAATAGATTGTTTAAATCGTCAATAAACTGCAAAAAAATAATTTGAAATTATACAAACCTATTTACAAAACCATACAATTAATTAATATAAAGTTTATATAAGTATATTTTTAGACAATTATACTTGTAAAGTATACTATTATACATAGTTAAATTAAGCCTCATGTTTACGAGTTTGCTCATGAAGGTACACATTATCATACGTATCCTTCTACATGCAAAAAGACCCAACAGGACTGCAGGGCCACAATAGACTACGGCCATATAGCAGATTGCATTGACAAGAAATTGTTTCTCTGAACTAGTTTTAGCCCTGAGGCTCAAAGGCGATTTAGCAGATTGCATTGATCTTTCTAAATCATATAATGTATGCAACAAGACCCAACAGGGTTCGACAAATGGGTACAAGATTTACTCTCCCATTCCCTAATCTGGTATCTAAGATAATAGAAATTGTCACTGGGCTTGTTAACCCAATTTCATACAAACGTAGCTTTAGGTACAAAATAGTAGCAAGAATGGCCACCCTTTCAAACTCAACAGTTAAAATCAATCTGAGTGCCATATTTGATTAATTTTGAAACTAAATACACTAGCTCAACAAGCCATAACCATTTAACAATGCAAGCAACTGAAGTATTCAATAACCAAACACTCATTCATTTATTCAGCTTTCTTACAGAGAGAAAATGAAAAGCACGAAAAAGAAAAAAAATCCACATATGTAGTTAATTGTTGTGACATAAAATGTAGAGTTGATTCCTTTTATTCTGCTTAGATGAGATGACAGTGACACCCGGCTCATATTGTGCGATCGATGCTCCTGAGAATTCAAAGACTCAATATAGGAAACCAGATATGAATCTCCCCATTAAAAACAGTCCAGCCTATGTGATCAAGTCTGTAGCGATGGGTAGGGACAAGTATTTTCGCGGAGTAACGGCGGTCTCCCCTGAGTGGACGTCGCCGTGCCACTGCATCAATGACCAATTGCATCGGCTTTGGATTTAGTTCGACGTAGACAGTGACATTTTCTGGAGCGGCCCCTGCAGCTTCCACAAAAAAAAAAAAAAGAGGCATTGATTTCTGTATTTGAATTTGCACACTGGCTTCACAGGACCAGTGTCATCCACATAAAGAGCACAAGCAGTGTGGTGTGGCAGAACATTCACATTCATTTTGCTTTCGGAATTTGGAATTGAAGATTTTAGTTTTGTGTGTTGTGACTGTGAGAGAATGAGAGAATATGGGAAGGGGTTTATATATGTAGGAGTGTGACTGTGTGAGTGAGAGGGAATTGAATTATCCGAAGGGTGGGCTCTGATTGGTTGATGTAACAAGCACGCGGATCGTGTGGAGATATTTGAATTTGGGGCGATGGATTTTGGATTAAGAATGGCTGAGATTTGAGAATGGTTTAGGCAGGGGAGGATGGAATTGGAGGGGTTCGTTAGTTTGTTTGTTTTGGCGGTTTGGGGATTGGTTGTAGTTACAGGGAAATGCCGAGAGGTTGAGTTTGTTAATGGCTGTCGTATGGTTTCCTAGTGAATTTATCACGACGACCGTGGCTTTGAACAGAGGGGGTAGGGGAGTGTATGGGTATTTTAGGTAGTTTGTGCATATGCTTTTCCCAAAAGAGCCAAGCATTGGAAGATTGTGAACTGAACTTCACCAGCCAAAAAAGATCTTAGGTGAAAGACCCTAGTCCTTACGCAGAATTAGTAAACTATGCTTATTATATACCATATGTACAGAGTCTTATGTATATTATATATTTCTTGTCAATGCAATCTGCTATGTGGCCGCAAGGTCTTTTGGTATATAGAAGGATATATAAGATAACGTGTTCATTAAAAAAACTTGTGAACATGAAACTTAATTTAACTGTATATAATATTATATTTTATAAGTTAATTAATTAGCTCATAAACAAGCTTAGGTTTGTTTAATAAGACAATGAATCAAACTTAAACATATAATTTTGTTTAGTAATAAACTCAAGCTTAGCAAAATTACATTCATATCAATCCGAGCCTCTTGTCCATTTTTATTTGATCACAACTGGAGTGCTCGTCCAAATATAAAAACTTAAAGTAGGTCTAAGGATAATTTGGTTCAAATGGATGGCATCTACCAAGTCAGGGCGACACCCTATGAATGAGTCACATTGAAAATTTGTTAATATATATTTTATATATTTAATTACAAAAAATATATATATATATATATTTTTCATACGAAATCGAGGTTTATATATTAGCCCTTAGGCTAAAACGCGATATAGCAGATTGCATTGACCTTTCAAAACCCTATAATGTATTCAACAATACTAATTAGGGATCTACAAATAGGTACAAGGCTCACTCTTTTATTCCCTATTACGGTATATATGTATATTGGCACCAGTCATGCTATCCAAATTCACACAACGTAGCTTTAGGTACAAAATCGTAGCAAGAATAATGGCCAAACTTTGAAACTCAACAATTTAATAAGTATCAAGCATTTAAAAAAAAAAAAAAACAACAACAACAACAATCATAAACATCTAACATTCACCATTTTTTTTTTTCAATAACCAACGCTCATTCATTCATTCAGCTTTCTTTCACAGAGAAAATGGACAAACTAAGCCAGCCTAGCTAGGCAATTGACACTTGACACTACATTACATACGTACAATTCATTGTTTTTCAAAAACAAAAAAAATAAAATCCCTAAAAACATAAACTGTAGAGAGAGTTATTTCCTTTTGTTTCTTTCTGCCCAAATTTAACTGAGAGGCCTTTCTACAAAAGAAAGACATATATGAATCTCCCCGTTTGCAACATTAAAGCTCATGTTGGTGTAGGAATGGTATCATCGCTAAGTAGTGGCGGAATCCCCTGACCGGACGCATTACCATGGCTTCGAGGATCAATTCTGGGGTTTCCATTGGCCTTCGAATGAACTGAACCTTGACGTTTTCTGCACTGGCCCCTGCAACTTCCACAAAAATGTGGAGGGCTACTCGACCCTCGTATTTGAATGTGCACACTGGCTTCACAAGGCCACTTTCCTCCACATCCCTAACAGCAACTACAGTAATATCATCCACATTCATTGCTTTTGGATCTTGGAATATATATTGTTGAAGAAATGAGAGTTTTTATTTTTTGTTTTGTGACTGATCAGAGAAATAGGGTTTATATATATAGGAGTGTGAGCAAGCTTAAGAGGGAATTGAATTATCCAAGAGGTGAGCTCTGATTGGTTGATGTAACAAGCACAAGGATTGTTTGGGGATATTTGAATTTGGGGCGTTGGATTTTGGATGAAGGACGGTTGAGATTTGAGAATGGTTTTGGCGGGTTTGTTAGTTTTGGCGGTTTTGGGATGGGTTGTTAGTTACAGAGAAATGCCAAGAGGTTGAGAAAAAAAAGCTTCCTAGCGAATTTACCATGAGGTCCCTGGCTTTGAAGCGAGAAGAGGTGGGGAGTTCGTGGGTATTTTAGGTACTTAGTGGATAACATGCTCTTTCAAAAAGAGGTGCTTAACACTGGAGGATTGTGATCCGTGAACTTGGCTAAGCTTAGAGCATTAGTATCAAATTCAATGCAATTTTAGTTAGTGGGTCAATTAATGGTTGTTCTTAGGACATTTATTAATGAACTATTGTAAGAAAACTTTGATATATACAATTTTTATTGGGAAATATAAAAAGTTGTAAAAAAATCGGTTGTTTTTTTCTTTTCTAATAAACAATTTATAAAAATATTTCCTAAACTAATACTCTAATTTAACATTACTCTTAGTTAAGTTAACCTCAAAAAATTTTCTTTTATTACTTCAGCTAATTTATTATTCATAAACCACTAGCCTTAATACTTCATATACATTCCATTTAAATATTATTTTTCCTCTTTCCAAATATCAACCCAAGGAACCAATATAACCCAAAAATTTATCAAAAATCAATTCTAACAAATATATATATACATGAGTCCCATCATATTTTTTTTTGAATGGATGAAGACAAGTTTTAAAATAATCAACTAAACAAGCTCACAACCTTTTTCACAACTGTGACATATAGTTTCTTATGATTAATACATAATGAAAAATAATTAATATATATTATTTTTTTAAAATTGGATAATGGGATGGGGATAGACTTAAGCAAAAGTGGCATCGGTCCAATCATAAGTTTAGACTTTGACAAACTACGAGGAAAAAATTGATTTTTTTTCTTGTGTCTTTCATACCAATTTCTCATAACTTATTAGTACTATGTTTTATGATTGAAATTATTTTACTAGGAATTTTGAGGTGATAATCATTCCATGTAGGTGATAGGAAGTAGGAATGACACCCTTTTGTTGTCTCTCACAATCATGTAAAATTATTACTCTTAACTAACTGAGTAACTACGTATCAATCCATGTTACTAATTAAATTAATTTCATGGTGGAATCTTTTTCTTTTTATTTTTGCTGCTGATGGTCTAGATTATCGTTTTAAGATGAAGCTACTTAGTCCATTTCCTATCAAAAGATCAGTTTCAAGGTAAATGTCCATATATGCTGGAAACCCTATTTTCAAGATAGTTATACAATTGCCAGATCATAAATTCATATGTGAAAGCTATAATATGTAATATGTGCAAAATTTATTTATATATTATCTAAAAACTAAAGTGTAATATTTATTTTTACTACACTCTTTTTTATACACATCAGCGTAGTATTTTGGTCCACTTCAATTCATTTGGTCTAATTCAATCCATTCAGTTCACTTTGGTGCAGTTCGGTCTATTTGGTCCAATTCGGTCCACTTTGGAAATCTAGTTCAACGCTTTGCTCATCGCATCATTTCCCAGTCCTCTTTGAGTCGAGCTCTTGCATCTGCGTTCACAGTGGTGCTCCTCTTCATATGAGAATGATTCACTAAGAAGAGTCCTTAATCTACGTTGATAATTGCTATCCTTCTCATTGTCGGAAGAGGAATAAGATGGGGTAGGAGTTCGTTTTCGTTGTGCATGGTGTAACTTTTTCTTTAGATGGTCAATTTCCCTTTGCATGGCTTTATTATGTTGCTCTTGAGAGATGTGACTCCCAACTCGAGAGTGGCTTTTGCTTGTATGCGTAGCGTGCACGCTGCCCTCTTGATCTCTCCTATGCTCAAAGTTGGCGAAAGGATTTTCATGTTGAGATGCTATGAATTCTACCTGGTGTGGACCTGAACCTACCATAGTTGATCGTTGTTTTCACTATCACACAAGTTATTCCCACAGATAGCGCCAATTGTAGGGTCACGATTTACAGTCCAAACCCAAAACGTATAGGATATTGGCCCAATGAGCCCAATACAATAAATTTATAGAGAGTAGGTCAAAGAACTAGACCCTAATGAATTGAACAATGGATAATACTGAATTGAATGACAATTAAACACAAATAAGAGATTTTGATTTTTAATAGACTTTCAGTCTGAGGAGGTCACCCTTGTATAAGTTAATCACAGATGGATACAAAGATAATTTAGATTGCTACAGTGCTCTATCTATATTTTTCCGATCCCCTGTCTCATGGAGGGTCTCTCACATTATATAGTTCCCTTTGGGTCATTTTGGTCTTACACTTGTTGATCATCTGAGCTCCTTCTTGAGTACCCATCCTATCAAAACCCCCTCTGCCTTTCTATGAGTTGTGGTGGCCAAGACAACACTATTCAAAGGTTTTCTCCACATAAATGCGGCCAGAAAAGTGGCTGCAGTGCATTTAATGCGGTAATGGCAGCCTTCCCTTAGATATTTTTGGGTTTCCTTCCTTCTCGTATGTTCATGAGGCACGTCCCTATCATTGGAGTTTCTTGGAGGGTCACTCTAATTGCTGGAGTACATACTTGAACTGAGTTCATCATATCCGAGGAGAAGTTCCTCCTCGGTCCACCTTCCATTCGTTCCTTACTCATGAAACTTTAAATTGTAATTTCTAATAACTATTTGTTCCTCCTTGGATCATCCAACGTACTCGGACAAAACCCAAGGCCCAATGTATGATTCTGGGCCCTTACCCCTACACTAAACTTATATAATAATTTATACTTAATGTAACATGTTACATGTGTTTCATGGAATGGGGGTGTAGATTTTTTTTTCTTTCTCCATTTATATAAAACAATATTATAATCATGTAATTTAAATATTTGTATTAAATTACGTTATTCATATATATATATATATATATAATTGTTGTTAAAGGCAAAATATATTATATGTTTCATTATATAAGACTTGCAAAAATAGAAAATACTTTTATATAACACATACACTATTTAACATACAAATTTTTACATTATATTATTATATAATAATTGTGGGGGAGGATTTTGTTCCACACCCTGCACATCCAAAAGGTGTTCCTCCCTTTTCCAAAGAAAATGTAGATAGTAAAGAATGCCTTGTGGAGTGTGCTTTGATGCTTCAGGCAAAGGACTGAACTGTGAGTGACTGCAACCAAATCAGAAGCTACCATCTACAATGAATACCAAATAGAGTTAGAACTCATTGCAAGCCAACTACGCAGGAGTCGTCCTTGGCATAATTTGTTTACTTGAAATGAATCAAATAGTATGTCCTGGATTGATGTTGCCCAAATTCAAGCAATGTATTAAGGTCTCAAATAATAAGTCATTTCTGCGATCATGAACTATTGAACTGTCCATTTTTGTTGAAGCAAAAACATCCAAGCTTTTTTCGACTTAAAACAGGTGGCAAAGAAAATTTGAATCTAGCTTCCCTGTTGGAAGTTGGAATCTACTTCCAGCGTTTGGAAATGGAATGTTTTGGAAGCTAAAATCAAAATCACTTCAGGATTTATAAACTAAAAGGGGATTCAGAATTCTTATTTCTGTGTTGGACAACATTCTTTTGATAGTGTCATTCCATGAACTCCCACTACTTCAAGGTTTCCACATCAACTTTTTTAAGGAAAGCTTTTTCCATCATCTGCTACCATCATTTTATCACATATCTGTAGGGGTTCTGTGAGCAAGTACTTCTGGGCGTCAAATAGGAATCACATTCTTTGACTCCCCAGCCTATCCATACACAGGAATCTGGGGGCTCTACCCAATCCATAGGAGCTCCCTAGTCCTAAAATATTCATATAGTGTAAACCCAAAACCCGACAGCCTGAGGTTGGGTGTAAAGTCTGTCACCTGAACAATTTCCACCGGTAATAAGGCAAATATATGCCACTATTTTGTAAACAGTTTAGTAAAAAGTATATCTATAAATATATATTTCTAATGAATAAACCAATAAAATGTTGCTGCAGCATAATATTACATAAATTCAGTTAATAAATAATGAACCAAGCCCTTGAACCCTATTCAGGTTCTCCAATGGAAGGAATCAGAAGGGCAAGGTCTCTCTCGCCGGCACTAAGCCTGCACTGTGATCTTGTAGTTAATGTGAATTCAAAGAACTTCAAGATGCCATCAATGTCATTCATATTTCATTCAAACAGTAAAGTGGCTGCAAGCCATATATTGTTATCAAAATTTATATCTAAATGCTTGGATGCTGACTTGTTAGTGTTTTCTCTCCTCATCATCATAGCCATCTTCATTCGAGTGTTCCTGATCACCTGAGGGCTTTTTGGGAACCTCCCACCTCGGAATCTCATTTCTTGATTCTTCTTCAGCAGGTGGCAGATTAACGTTCTCTGCTCTCCTTCCCTTAATATCAGAAGTTAAAGCCTATGTCAGACAAAATAGAAAAATTATCCACAATACTTTAGAAAAAGTGATTCAGTTAGTCAGCACCTCCTCAGAAATTCCTTCGTGCCCCTTTGAATGATCTTGCTGACTAGTCATTGACGAAAACTGGTTTACAGCATTGCTAAAAATATTAAATCCCTGAATATCTCCATTTTTTATGCTTGCTTCCAGCTGAAAAGGGTAAAAGAGTCCAAATTACAGAAACATAGATATTAGAGCATTCAGGAGCTTCCAATGTGGTGACATCTACTAAAGCATAGGTTAGTAGCCTGCCCAATCACCACCTAAACAAAAACAATTAAATTGATAATATTTAACTTGTTAATATAGCCTTAGTTCTATTTTAACTTGTTAGAATAGAAGGAATAAAATAAAATGATGTAGAGAGAGAGAGCAGAAGCAAGATAATTAACATGGTTTGGCCAGATGGCCTATGTCCACTGTGCACCACAGAGGGTGCCAGTACCACTGGGCTATCACTTGAACCCCCATAACTTAAGACTCTTAGTAGCTACATCATTATCATATTAAATTGTCTATTATAAGGAGCCCAATATATGCTATCTATAGGAATACATTAGGCTTAGTCTAATAAACTTAAACCACAACAGCCCATGGTATTACAAAACCATGGTAACCCACAAAATTCTACAAAATCATGGTCTACTTATTCATGAGAATATCCTAATATATTCTAACATAACACAAATAATGTAACATATGTGGTTCAAACCTTTTCCACTTAATAAGGGGATGAGACAATTTGTGTATAAGAACCCCAAATCAACAGTGCAACCAACATTTGATAAATCTTTTTACCTGAATGTGAACTATGCCTAATACAATGCTAGCAATTGGCAGCCAGCTCTCCTCTAGCGACAGCGACATATTTGACCTAATACATAAAGATGATAAAAAGAAAATCTTGTATTTATTGTCATGCGCTTAAATCAGAGTTACATTTTTAGATTAGATGCAACCAAAGTATATTCACAAGGTAATATGTATGTTCTCCACAAAAACAGCATTATAGTAGAAACCACCAAAGTATATCACTGCTTATGTATTGCTCAGTGACTTACTAGTAATATTTAGATGTCTAAAGAGAAATGTAGAAATTATAACGAAAACATGTCCAAATTATCATGACATTCTCTACAAAGGAGTGAACCAGAACCATTGACATTTTGAAATGATCTATATATGGTTCTGTAAGAAAGGTAGGAGTATGTATAGTTTTGTAACCATTTGTTTGTTAAAAAATACCACAAAGCATAGAGCTTAAGAAATATTACATTGGTTCAGTTCATCAGACTGGACGACCAACGCACCAAGATGCAAACACAACAACCATTCATCATTATTATTTGTCACATTCACGGCAGCAGTTTTGAATATGAAGCACATGTTATTTCTGGTCCATCAACAAACAATTTCTCCATACTTAGCAATTAATCTTTTAAAAGGGCAAAAAGAGCAGCAAAATCCACATGGATTCCACTCATTTCAACAGAGAGCAATACACATACACACACACACACAGACTAATGCCATCGAACGAACTAATTTGATATTTGTATTTTCTGTTCTGCCACTATTGGCATATCTGCAAATGAGGCTTTGTTCTACATGAATGACACGAAAGTAATCAAACTATATATTTACTTGCAGGCATCACATTGAACAAATGAAGTTCGTCTGAATAACAATTGTAAAAGAAACCATGTCAAAGATTGAAATTGAGTTTGCCAAATACACACACATACACAAAGAAAAGAAAAGATGTATGCAAGAAAAGGTTCAAAGATATTAGAAAAAAAAACCTTATATATGGTGCCAAGTACACAAGTGAATATACCACATAACGCTTCTTCCCAGTGTCAAGCCAAGCAAACACCCAACTCTAACAACCAAACCAATAAAGAAAGCCAAATTAACAAAATATAGAAGCAATTACAACTTTAATATTTAGAAAACGATGAAATATACATAATTCATCCCTAAAATTTGGCCCAATTTCCATACTCATACTTAAAATTTAAAGAGTTACAGTTCTGTGTCCTTCTATTTTATGTTACAAGTGATATGTTCACACTCTAATGCAATTTCTTTGATTATAGATGGAACACATTTTAAAAGGATTCTTCAATGGTATCTCTGGATATGGTACCGACTAATGATTCCAATTATTTATTTCAAGTGTTCTTAGCCTTTTATTTATATCCCCAAAGTAAGGAGTGACTGAGATAAAAATATTTTGGAAATATGATACCATACCCAAGTAATTAACTAATTATTCAATCTCATTAAAAAAATAAAATAAAATAATTATTTAATAGTCTGGGTCAAATCTCACTTTGTCAAAACATTGCTCTTGAATATCGAATACTTTTCTGAAGTAAATTTCAGGGAGTGATGTTAGGAACACTATAAACTTAGCACATAAGCATTGACCAATACATAAAAAATCTAACATCTATTATGGCTTAAATATAGTGTTGCTCCCTAAATTTTAGCGCATAAGTAATTTTAGTCCTGAAGTTTAAAAAGTGATCGATTTTAGTCCCTTAGATAATGTGGACAAAATAAAAAATGACATGTCATCACTCCAAGGGACTAAAAGCAATCATTTTAAGTTTATCAGGGACTAAAACCGCTTATGAGTTCAAGTTTAGGGACCAACAGTAAATATTATAATTATGATCAAGCACATTGTAGCTTTAGCATTTTTCCAATTTTCAGGGAAGCATAAAAAAAAATAAAAATAAAAATTTAGGAATTACCAGCCAATTAAAGTAAGGGATAAAGCTTATGATCCCCATAACCGAGAACCTGGCATCGGACAAACCAAACGCCGAGTCGTTGTTATCACTATCCTCCGTACCATCACCGTCGGTTACCGGAAGAAGCAGTGAAGTGAGCATACAAGCACCGATTGCGGCGGCGAACGGCGCATCGTTTGCGAACTCAGCTCTACACGACCTCAACTTCTTACCCATCTTCTTCTTCATCAGCTGATTTTTCAAAACAAAAAAACTTTAATTAAAAAAAAAAAAAAAAAAAAAAAAAGAAGTGGGTGTGAGAGTAGGGATATAGTATTGAAATTAAAAATACCTGGTTATGGTTTTTGTGAGAGAGTTTGGATAGGGAAGGTAAGAAGGGAGTAGTGGGTATTATTGGTGAGAGAGGAGTGGTTGAAGAAGTAAAGCGCAGTAGTGGGATCATCACGAAGCAAGTAATCCAATTCGCAGAGCAATATGAGGAATGAGAAATGAGAATATAGGGGATAAAAGTTTTGGTTTTTGCTACAGATTTGATTACAGAGCCTCGGGTTTGTCTCTCGGGAAAGGTGACTGATCATGGACTTATCTCACATTCCTTGTTTGACACTTTGTTTGGCTGCAACTGAGGGAAAAGAAAGGAAAAGAAATGACAAGAGGGAAAAGAAAATTAAAGAAAACACTTCTCTAATATATGTTTGGAAACAAGAAGAGATGGAGAAAAGAAAGAGAGAAGAATTACTATGATTTTCTTTGTTTGGTTTACGGAAGGAAAAGAAATGAGAAGAAAAGATATATTTTTTTTACTTCTGTACTCACATGAATTTGAGAGTAATGCATTTAAAAACTTGAACAAAAAGGTAAACTCCTTGACATGAAAAGTTAAAATGTTTAATATTTTTTTTATTGCTCTTTTCCCTTCAAATCTGCCCAAATTGGGCCGATGGCAAAAAGTAGGCCTCGCAGATTTGGTTTCCACTGTTTTTTTTTTCTCCCTTGGAATCCAAACAATAGAAATGATACAACTTCCCTTCATTTCTTTTCTTTTCCCAACCTTTCACCTTTTTCCAAACATAGTGTTTAAGGGTGCGTTTGTTTTGGGGGGAAATGATTTCAAGAAATCATTTTCCCCCAAACCCGCGTGTTTGGCAGCAACGGAAAATGAAATTTCCCGGAAAATTATTTCCTGTTAACCAAAATTTACTCCTTTGACCCGGAAATGATTTTACACTTTCATTTTCACTTCAAATCATTTCCGGGTCACGCGCAAAAGAGAGAGAGAGCGAGAGAAAGAACGAGAGCTCAACCAAACGCCGATCCAGCCAACGAGCGAGAGAAAGAAAGAAAGCACTCCCTCCGATCTAGCCATCGACACCGATCCACCTCACGTCGGTCACGCCGAGCTCAGCCAGACGATCACTGAGCCAAATGCCGCAGACCCACGGTGAGCGAGAGCTCAAACTCACACCGATCCAAACCAACGCACCCGATCCAGCTCAACTAGTCGATCACCGGTCCAGCCAGTCCAATCACCGAGCCAAACACAGACTCACGGTGAGTTTTCCAGAACTGGTTGACCATTTTACACCTCCGATCCACACACTCACCTCACCTTCGACCCACACACCTCCGATCCACACACTCACCTTACCTTTGATCCACTCACCTCACCGGTCCAACCCATCCTCCCGACCCACCTCCCGATCCGATCTCTGCATTATATATATATATATATTTATTTATTTAAATATTTATATATTTATTTATATAATTATTTACTTTTTTATTTATTAATTTTTTTAATTATCCATTTTTTATTAAACTGTGTATTTATGGGTTATGCATATGAAATTTTGGAGCTTGACTGGTTTTTGCAGGTTATTCAGGATTGGTTTTTGGTTTGATTTTTTTTTTTTTAGAATTTTGGAGCTTTACTGGTTATTCATGATTGGTTTTTGCTGTGATTTTTTTTTAGAATTTGGCTAGTTGGTTTATGTGTAGAAATTTTGGAGCTTGACCCATGCTTGGTGTTATTATGTTCTTGCAGTAGAATATGTGTGTGTTTAAACCTTAATTGAAGGTGCTTTGGGTATATAGGTGAATGTAAATAGAATGCAATGTGATGGTATTGTGATATATCAATGTGCAGTTATCAATGTGATGGTATTGTGATAGTGTAAATATTGATTGTAAATAGAATGCAATGTGATGGTATTGTGATAGTGTAAATAGAATGCAATGTGATTTGGTACTCGTTATCAATGTGGTTTGGATGTTTTCTGTTTGTGGCTGTTTTTATTTACTGTGTAATCAATAGCATGCTTGTTTACATACCTCATAGACCACATTGTTTATGATTTTGTTAGATGAAGAAAAAAACCAAAGCCGCAATTCTTGCCTCAGTTGCATCTGTCCTCCTTGTGGGGGTTGCATTGTTAAGGAAATTGTGACGTAGACGTAAACAGCTGCCTAAGGCGCCTTATGTTAACCATGCCGCCGAGAGAGAGGAATACATAAATAGTGTTCTGCATGGAACTGAGAGACATTGTGTGAATCAACTTAGGATGAAGCCTATAGCTTTCCACCACTTATGTCACATCCTCACTGAGGGGGAGCACGTACGCCCGATTATTCACATGTCTGTTATGGAGCAAGTGTTCATTTTCTTACACATTATTCGTCATAATGTGAGGTTTCGTGTAATGGGTAGTCGGATCTATAGATCAACTGAGATTGTTCATAGATACTTCGAGGTCGTCCTTAGGGGGGTCCTGAAATTATATAGAGCTCTAATAAGACTGCGTAGCAAAGATACACCCCCAGAGATAAGGAATTGCAGAAGGTTTTACCCATATTTTAAGCTAAATATTGCGACTTGTGTATTTTTGTAAATTGTGAAGATTTATGTAATTTTAAACCATTATGTCTGTCGAAAATTAGGATTGTGTTGGAGCAATAAATGGTACACATGTTCGTGCATATGTGCCACCTGAAATACAAGGAAGATTTCATGGTCGCAAAGATGGAACCACGCAAAATGTGTTAGCTGCTATTAGTTTTGACTTAAAGTTCACTTATGTATTGGCTGGATGGGAAGGCAGTGCACATGATTCACGTGTGTTAAATGATGCATTTGCTAGGCCAGGGGGATTTTCAATTCCCGATGGTATTATACGATTACTTCACCTTTTTGGTTTATTAGTTTAATAAATATTGTGCGTTTTCCTAAGCATAGTAGTGATTTGGTTTTATTTTTTAATATATGTAGGTAAATATTATCTTGGTGATGCTGGGTATGGTAATAAAAATGGAATATTATCACCTTATCGGAGTGTGCGATATCACTTGAAAGAGTTTAGTGATCGTCATCTTGAGAATGCGCAAGAATTGTTCAACCTCCAACACTCTTCATTGAGAACTGTAAGGTTGAATTTATTCAACCATCTAATTGGCTTTATTCCGTGCCAAATTTGCTTGTAATTCAGCATTTAGTAATCCTGTATTTAGGTGGGTTTGATGTAAGGGTAGTGAGTGAGATAGAGTGAAGATTGCTCAAGAGTGTGCAAGAAAACAAAGACTCGCGGCTGGGCCTCGCGGGTGACTCGCGGCTTCAAGCTGCCAGACGCAGCACACGTGCCAAGCGTGCTGGAAGGTGAACAGTCATGCAAGCTGGAGCACTACAGGACAAAACAGGACAACTGGCCATACGGTTATCTCACAACTGGATCTCGCGACTTAGTCAAGCCGCGAGGTCAAGCCGCGAGCCACCCCTGTTTTGTAAAACCTGACGTTTCACATTCCTCTCCCACTCCAGTATAAATACCCCTTTTACCCACGATTGTGAGAGAGCTTCCAGAGAGAATTTTGAGAGAGAAACTCTAAAGAAAAACAATCTATACCTTAGAGTCTCTTCAAATTCCTCAACTCTCTTCCTCTCCATTGTCAAATCCTTGAGAGGCATTATACCAAACCTGGTTCTCACCATCATCAACACTGTGAGACAGCTGTTTGGATTTCTGGGAAGCAGTTAAGAAGGAACCAATCTTCATTAGTTGATGCTACGGTCTAGTAGCGGAATCCGGGAAGCTAGAAAAGAAAAAGGTTCGGCGCAACCTCGTTGGAACAAGAAGCTTGGAGGGCTTAGGTGCACTGAGTAGATTAGGCTTGGAGGGTCTTTTGCTGTCCATGTATCCCAACTGTATTTTCTAGTGGATTGTTTACCGCTTGGAGAGCGGCGGAGAGGTTTTACGCCGAGGGCTTCGGTTTCCTCTTCGATAACACATCGCGTGTTGTCTTTGTGTTTGCATCTTCCTTCCTCTCTATCTTTACCTTTTTATTATCTGCTGTGGATTAAGTTTGTTTTGGCTTAGATAGTTTTTAACCAATTTCGTATTTTAGCATATGTTAAGTTTCCGCACACTAGTTGTTTGACACATTACTTAAATTGGTTAAGTTGTAATTTGGGGGTCTAAACGTTCAAAGGTGTTTATACACGTTATTGAACTTTCAATTGGTATCAGAGCGGGTACACTGCTATTGGTTTCATTACCATTGTGTGATCCTTGACTCCCTTTTGAGATGGATCAGTCTCAATCCCTAAATGCACCTCCATATTTTGATGGTAGTAATTATGCTTTTTGGAAGGTTCGCATGAGAGTTTTTTTGTGTTCTATTGATGAATCTGTTTGGGATGCTGTTGAGATTGGTTGGACCAGACCTAAGGCAGCCAAATCCACTTGGGATAAGGCAGCACTTGCTGCATCTAATGCTAACAGTAAAGCATTCAATGCTATTTTCTGTGGTGTGTCTCCAGATGAATTTCACAGGATTTCTCACATTACCATTGCCAAAGAAGCATGGGAGATTTTGGAAACCACCTATGAAGGCACGAAGAAAGTGAAAGACACCAAGTTACAAATGCTGACCACTCGGTTTGAGGAGCTCAAAATGAGTGAGGATGAGTCTTTTGACTCTTTCTATGGGAAGCTAAATGAGGTGGTTGTCAGCAAGTTCAACTTGGGGGAGAAAATGGAGGATTCAAAGATTGTAAGGAAGATCCTTCGATCATTGCCGGAAAGTTTTCGTGCTAAAGTGACAGCGATTGAAGAGAGCAAGGACCTTGATGACATCAAAGTACAGGAGCTGGTTGGTTCTCTACAGACTTATGAGATGTCGCTGCCAAATCAACGGAAGAGTAAATCTCTTGCTCTAAAGGCCATTAATGAGAAGGTGGAAGATCAAGACTCATCGGGAGAAGATGTGGTTGACAAAGATGTTGCATACCTTGTCAAAAATTTTAGAAAGTTCTTGAAATTCAAAAATAATGGCAAATTTGATGATAAAAGAAAATTCCAAAGTTCTGGAAGGGAGAAAAGGGAATTCAAAAAGAAAGATGGAAAAGAATCCCAACCCACACAAGGTGTCACTTGTTTCGAATGTAACGGGCATGGACACTTTAAGAAGGAATGTCCGAATTATTTGAAATCGAAAGGTAAAGTGTATGCCACGACTTTGAGTGACTCGGATTCGTCTGACTCAGAATCTGAAGAGAGCTGTGATGGAGAGGGGAACTATTCGGCTTTTATGACTATTGCTCATGTTGAGTCTTCAGATGAGTTGAATCTGCTTGTATGAGACCTTGGAGAACATAGTGATGATGAATCACTAAGAATTGTTGAAGAATCAGATGCTGAAGAAGATGAAAGCACAGCAAATCTTCAAAAGAATTATAACTCACTCTTGGAGAAGTCGGGTGAGTACACAAGGGTGGCCAAGGCTGCTGTGAGAAAAATGAAGAAGGCTAAAGAGGACTACAAAAGTCTCCTAATCCGATATAGGGAGGCCAAATGTGAGATAGAAACACTGAATGGTGAGTTGTCTGAAACTTACACAAAAGTAAGATTTCTTGAGAATGAGGTTGTGCAAGCAAATGCTAAAGTAGAGAGGGTCACCACCAAGAAGCTAGATGATATTATCTCATCTCAAAAGAGCTTTTCAGACAAATCCGGATTGGGATATACCGGAGGAGGTAGTTCATCTAGAAATGTCACTAAAGAAGTGAAGTTTGTAAAGGCCAAAGATCCAATTATAGCTGACCTTACTGGTGAGAAGCTCGAGATGGAGGAGAAGAAGAATGTGGTGAACCAACGGATGCTGAATCCCCGTAATCAATCTGTGGGCAGGTCTGAATCTCGTGGCAAGTCACGCCCACGACCACAAAGAGGTCCTAGAGCAACTTATGTGTGTCGTTACTACGGACTTCAAGGGTATACTCGACCAAATTGCCAAAAGCTGAGAGCAAAGAATAGTGTAACTCCTCAAAGGTCAGGTGGACCTAAAAATGATAGGAGAATTTGGGCAGGTGATCAATCTAGAGATCAGAATGGTGATCCCGGAATGGTGAACGTGATGAAGATGATTGGTGCATTCACCAACTGCTTGGAAAGCTTCTCATGAAGGTTTGAAAGCCCTAACTCCCGTACCCAATCCTATAAGGAAATTACCCCAAACGCAAGTGACGTGTGGATGAAAAAGGGTACTCATGCATAAGCATTACAAAATGTCCATGCATTAATACTTCCTATGCTTTGTGACAATGTTTGTTTGTTTTGCTTGCTGTTTTTGCTGTTGATTGTTTGCTTGTCTATTTGTGCATATTTTTTAATTTTGTCTTATCAATCTTTTTGTTTCTTGTGTCAAAAATCCAAAAATCACATAAAAATTAGATAATCAAAAAGCTTGATTGACTTTGTTGAGTTTTTGTCTCAAAACTTGTTTTGCCTTGTACCTTTGTGCTAATGACTTTGTGCATTTTCGAGCATTGCTTGTTTTCATGCACTCATATCACTGTGGGAAAAATCTTGAAATCTATGTGATTGTTGTAAATAGATCTTCAAACTTGTCATGAATGATTAGTGAATAGTTATGTTGATCTTGAGACATGCATAGACTTGTGTCTATATATCTTCCCACTCTTTATTTTTGTTTTGCTAAAAAGAGCTTACCAAATGTAAATCTCCAAATGAAAAGAGATATTGAGCTGCAAAAGCCTGTCGCACATTCTAGTATTCGACTAGGAAAAAGGGTAAGCGACTTTATATTAAAGAAAATGTTTATTCAAAAAACCAAAGGCTTGTTCATTAAAGTGAAATGTCAAATATCACTCTCACAATGAGAGTTGATTGCTTCAAAAGATCAAAAAGATCAAAGGTTATGATTAAAAGTGGAGTTAAATGTAAAGCTCCAAGTTGTGTTATCAAGTTTTGTGGGAGGTCATATATACATATTTCTATAATTGAGAAGGGTCACATGATCTAGTGCTAATTGTGTATGTCTTGGTTGAATTAATCATTGAAACTTCACATTAGACTAAGGACTATCTCATTGTTGATATCCATACACAACACACAAGTTTATGTTCAATAAATTCCATATTCATTTGTGTGATTGTACTTGATGAAATGTGTTTTCACATGCTCAATCTTTGTTAATTCAAGCACAAAAAGATTTTTGAGTGTTTTAGGTGTTTTTGGAAAGTATTTTGTTTGAAAAAATCTGAAAATTTCAAAAATACAGTTTTGCCCTGTTTTGGCGGCTCAGTCGCGAGTATGTCAAGTCGTGAGTCTCAGTCGCGTCTTCGCGGGTCATTTTTGGCGACTTGTTCGCGAGTGGAAGGTCCAGTCGCGAGGGTTACTCAGAGATTTTCGCGGCTCATCTCGCGACTCACTCGCAAGTAGACCTTCCAGTCGCGAAAAACACTTAGAAAAATTTTTCAAATTTTTGTCCTTGAGTGTTTTGGTGGCTTGAACTAGCGACTGTGTGGCGACTTAATCAAGTCGCGAAAAACGCGTGTTTGGCAGAAATAGGAGCAGTTTTTAAATCTTTTTCAGTTTTGCCTCGAACATTTGTGACTGTTCATCTTCTCTCTAAACTATCTCCCTCCCAAACACTCCGTGCTCCCATCTCCAATCTCCATTGTTGCATATTTTCTGCTCAAATTCTTCAAGTCTCAGGTATGGGTTTTCAGTTTTGAACTCATTTCTACTTGACTTTATGTTTTTTCCCTTTGATTTTTCGCATCTGTTTATGTTTTAGAGATGGGTTTGTGTTTCGGATATTGCTCTTTGCGGATACTGTTGCTAGAAATTGATTTGGTCTTAGTTGTTTCCTTTTTGCTCTTCATCCTGTGCTTTACTAAGTGTTTCTTTTAATTATTTGAACTTGAGCTGTTAAGCTGTTTCAAATTGTTCCGTTTGAGGTTGTGAGTTTTACTGTGCTGAATGTGCATGCTCTATTGTGTAAATCCATTGGGTGCATCTGTTAGTTTCACAATGCTGTTTATGAGCCATATCATTTTCCATTATCTGTCTCATTGTCATATATCTGCCTTTAGGATAGTTTCTATATCTGATGATTTTATATGTGTTTCCTATCTTAGGCTTGTTTATCCATGTGATTGATCTAAGTAGCTTATGTTTAAATGTTCAAAGTTCATTTGTATGGATGAAATCTCTTTGTTAATAATATGGTACTGACTAGTTCTGCACATATATTGTTCTATACTGTTGTGGCCTCTTCTGATTGTTCACAGATGGCTCCCTCACCTCCGAAGAAGAAAACTCCTGCAAAGAAGGCTGACAAAAGATTGAAAATGGATTCTAAACTGTTTAGGTCAGTTCATCACTTTGAGAGATACAAGGATAACTTCTTGAAAGCAGGAATTATTCAAGAAAGATTTGTAGATTTGGAGGACTTAAGACAAACCTTTATCCCCAGCTGTTTTGAAGGAAGAGGATGGGAAAAGCTTCTGAGTGATTTCCCTGTAGTGTGTGAACCCCTGATTAGGGAATTTTACTCAAATACTGTGATAAAGGAGAATGAGTTAAGTTACTGGGTCAGAGGTAAAGAATTCATTTTGGATGCACATTTTATAGATGATGTACTAGGGCTTGAAGGATTAGAAGATGAGGAATTTATCAATTACAAGGATAGGAGTGTTTCTATTGAAACAGTTCAACAAAGGATAGGTGGGCAGAGGGAAGGAAAATGTTTGAATACCACTGCCTTTCCAGTGGACATGAGGTGTCTAACAATAATCATGATGTTTAACCTCTATCCCATAAAGAAGTTGACTACAATCAACTTTGCTAGAGCAATTTTTCTGATGGATCTCAAAGAAAAGAATTTCATTGACATAAGTTCCCACATATATGATACCATTGTGGATGAGACAAGAACAACCTCTAGGCCAAAATTGATCTTTCCCAGTTTGCTAATGAGGATTTTTAGAAGGAAGGGTGTTCCAATCCTTCAAGACATCAGTCCCATGTCCACACCTTCTGCAATTAACAAACTTACCTACAAAAGGATAAGTGTTAGGCTTCCAGGAGAAGAAGATGAAGGTGATGAAGGAGAGGGTGTCCCAATGGAGACTGAAGCAGAGACAGCAGGGCATGCATCAACCTCAACACCCAGGAGGAGTGGCAAAAGACCTAGAGCATCAACTTCTTCAGATACACCTCCAGATGCTTTCCAAATCATACTGGAATGACTTGATGGGATCAGAGAAGTCCAGACTGAGCACTCTGAGAGGATGAGAGCCATGCAGGACCAGATTGATGTTTTGTCTGCAAAACTTGACAGCTTCACCACTCAGCCTGAACAGTGACCCTTTAGCCATTCCTGTCAAAAAGGGGGAGATGTTTCCTTCTGTTGATAATGACATTGATGATTGAGAAGCAGAAAAGCAGCTCTTAAGGGGGAGTAATGTGTTGAGGGGGAGTTGTCAAATTCAGAGACTTTGTTTATATATATTTATGTTTTGGGTACTCTTAGTGTTTTTATGGGTTTGATACACTGTGTTTTTGGTGTATGGTTGTTTCTAACTCTTAACCTATTCTCTTGGTTTAAACTTTAATATATTTTGATGAGGTTTTTCAGGATGTTTTGTGTTTGTACCCATGTGCTTTTGTAAGTTTTTAGGGTTAATGTTTTATGCATAGTTTGTAGGCTTTATGGTATGTACCTTGCTTATTGCAGCCTTTATGCTATGTTGAAATCAGTACTTTAATGATAAATGTCTTGCATTTTGATTTATGTGCTGTCACTCTTGTGCCCTTGTAGGATTGTTCCTAGATGCATATACCTTGTGTTGTATGCATTGGTTGAGTGTTGAACATACAAGTGTCTTGCCTTGTGCTTGTTAACTTGTGTGTCCTTGTGTTCATTCCAAGTGTGAATGAGCACTGTGATCACTACCTTGTGGTGTTCACTTGGTTGATCAAGCCATGGTTTGTTTCTTAACTCC
The DNA here is from genome assembly GCF_001633185.2 of Quercus lobata. NCBI lineage: Eukaryota > Viridiplantae > Streptophyta > Magnoliopsida > Fagales > Fagaceae > Quercus > Quercus lobata. Next base: position 28,311,972 of record NC_044905.1, on the reverse strand, counting down.
ATCTTTGCTTGATCACATATTGTCTGTTTCATATGCATTTTATAATTTTCTGCTTACAATGATCATGGTGTATTGTTGTATTTCAGGAGTATTTTGTTCATATGATTCAAGTGCTTCACAGCTTCTAGAGTTAGGTGTGAGTGAGTTTTGTTCAACTGTTCTCAACTCACATGTTAAGTCTAGAGTCTGTTTTAGGATTTTGTCACGGAATAGCCAAAGGGGGAGATTGTAAGATTGAATTTATTCAACCATCTAATTGGCTTTATTCCGTGCCAAATTTGCTTGTAATTCAGCATTTAGTAACCCTGTATTTAGGTGGGTTTGATGTAAGGGTAGTGAGTGAGATAGAGTGAAGATTGCTCAAGAGTTTGCAAGAAAAGAGAGACTCGTGGCTGGGTCTCACGGGTGACTCGCGGCTTCAAGTCGCCAAACGCAGCACACGTGCCAAGCGTGCCGGAAGATGAACAGTCATGCAAGCTGGAGCACTACAGGACAAAACAGGACAACTGGCCATACGGTTATCTCGCGACTGGATCTCGCGACTTAGTCAAGCCGCGAGCTACCCCTGTTTTGTAAAACCTGATGTTTCACATTCCTCTCCCACTCCAGTATAAATACCCCTTTTACCCACGATTGTGAGAGAGCTTCCAGAGAGAATTTTGAGAGAGAAATCCTAAAGAAAAACAAGATTGATTCACCCACAATCTATACCTTAGAGTCTCTTCAAATTCCTCAACTCTCTTCCTCTCCATTGTCAAATCCTTGAGAGGCATTATACCAAACCTGGTTCTCACCATCATCAACACTGTGAGACAGCTGTTTGGATTTCTGGGAAGCAGTTAGGAAGGAACCAATCTTCATTGGTTGATGCTACGGTTTAGTAGCGGAATCCGGGAAGCTAGAAAAGAAAAAGGTTCGGCGCAACCTCGTTGGAGCAAGAAGCTTGGAGGGCTTAGGTGCACTGGGTAGATTAGGCTTGGAGGGTCTTTTGCTGTCCATGTATCCCAACTGTATTTTCTAGTGGATTGTTTACCGCTTGGAGGGCAGCGGAGAGGTTTTACGCCGAGGGCTTCGGTTTCCTCTTCGATAACACATCGCGTGTTGTCTTTGTGTTTACATCTTCCTTCCTCTCTATCTTTGCCTTTTTATTATCTGTTGTGGATTAAGTTTGTTTTGGCTTAGATAGTTTTTAACCAATTTCGTATTTTAGCATATGTTAAGTTTCCGCACACTAGTTGTTTGACATATTGCTTAAATTGGTTAAGTTGTAATTTGGGAGTCTAAACGTTCAAAGGTGTTTATACACGTTATTGAACTTTCAAGAACTACCATTGAGCGAGGGTTTGGAGTGTTGAAGAAACGTTTTCGAGTGTTGGATGCAAAACCATTTTGGTCTTTCCCAACCCAAGTGAAAGTAGTGTTAGCGTGTTGTGTGGTTCATAATCACATTATGGGGGTTGAACCAAATGATCATATTATGGAAGATGCAATGAACCAAGTAGAGTCTAGTGACCACCAACAAGAAACACAATCACGTCGGGAGTTTGTCGAAGATCGTAGATCGTGGAATGCTAAGAGAGATGAGATATGCCAAGCCATGTGGTCTGATTATACTAGGAGTGGAGAGTAGTACTTTATTTAGATTTCTATGATTGTAATGTGTTTTTTCTTTTTGTTTTTTGTAAAGACAATGTATTTACTATAGACTTTTGGTGGTGTAATGTAAAAGTATTTTCAGCATTACATTGTTATTTGATGGTATTACATTGTCATTTCCAGTGTTAGCATGTTTCATTCTGTTGTGCACATTTATAAGCGTGGTTGTATGTGTGTTTGATTTGTTGTTCATGTTCCGAGCGTAATTACTAAATGCTACTCTCACTATACTATTTTCATATGTAGTAATGTCAAAGGGCAAAGAGAAAGTTAGCAGCAGCAAGCAATTTAGGTGGCTGCCACCCATGCATGAAATGATGCTTAGGATACTTACAGAGGAGGCTGCAAAGGGCAATAAGCCCTCTAGAACTTTCAAGGCCGGCTCCTTTGCTCTTGTAGAGAAGGAGATAACAGCCCAATTCGGGGTTGAGCGCCACCAGTCTTATGTTGACAACCGGATGCGAACTCTAAGGACCATGTGGTCCACTATTCAGACTCTTAGAAAGAAGAGTGGATTTGGTTGGGACGATAATCTGAAAATGATAACTTGCAACTCTAAAACATACCAAGAAGAAGTTATGGTATGGCTTCCAACTATATTTTCTTAATATAGATGATAATATATGTTTTTGCTTTTTATATGAAATTTATAGTGTCATTCTTTTTAGGATTCCATTGCTTTTATAAGGTTTTTCAAATATAACTTTCATGTGCGGATCTATTGTAAAATTTGGGCTTAGCTATGTATTATATCTATACATACCTATGTGTTTTCATCTATCTATATGTGTCTGAGCTACAATTTTCTTTGGTTCTCTGTTTGGTTGCTAATAAAATGTTGGAAAAGTAAAGAAAAGATTGATACTTTCCTTTTAAGGTTATTTTTGTAATGGGTTTTTCTCAGCAATGACTTGGGAATAATAGGAAATTAAGGACCCACTGTTTTCTTTGATCTTTCTATTTGGTTGCCAGGAAAAAGTGAAGGAAAGAAAACAAAGTTTTTTACCAAAAGATTTGTGCTTGCTGTTGTAATTTTTTTTTTTTTAATTGGGCTCTCTCAGCAGTGAAGTGTGCATAATAGTAACATAATGTATTGACTTGTTCAATCCTTATTTGAGAGTTTTCTTGCATTACTTGTTTGATTACTGAGAAAATGTAGGAAAAAATATGGAGTCTTTGCTTTAATTTTTATTTCATAGCCTTTTATATTGAATTTATGAGTGAAGTTATTATTGCATTGTTATATACGTTCCTTTCTCCCTTACAGGCGCATCGAAAGCATGCGGAATATCTAAACAAAAAAATTGACTTTTATGATGAATTAGCGATTGTTGTGGGGAAGGACACAACCACGGGTGTCTTTTCTAAGTCCTATGTGGATATTGAAAATGAGCCAGACAATGGGGATAGTGCGGAGTTTGTTTCAGACAATGTAGAGGAAGGTGTGGTTGAGAAAGGGAAGAATGCAGTCGAGTCATCCACCACTGGGTCGGGAATTTCCAAGTCCCGCAAAAGAAGGCGTGCAACTTCTAATGCTGATGATAATGTGCTGACTGATCTGTCTGATCAGCTGAAGGAAATAGCTGTGGCTCTGAAAGAAATCAATCGGGGCTCGGTGGATTACATAGCTCTGTACAATGAGGTAATGGCTATGATGGCGGATGGATATAGCGAAGATATACTCGCAACTGCCTTAGACAATCTTTGTGAAAATGAGAAGACAGCTCGTGGATTTCTAGCCAAGAATGCTAGGTTGAGGAAGTTGTGGTTAGATGGTTTTTTGTTCGCACAAATTTGATTTGTTTATTTCATGCTGACTGTGATGGTAGATTTAGGAATTAACTTTTGTTGTAGTACTAGTATTGACCTACCATTGTATTATATATGTAGTTTTTTGTATTATTGGGAAGATACAATTGCCCAAATTATGTATTTGTACTGTTCAAATACCACGAATAGGTATCATTTTTGTACACCATGGAGGTGTAATGATTTCAGGTGAACAATTGATGTGGCTGTTTTTATATAAATATTATGGGTATATTCAAATGATTATTTTTGATGTTGAAATGGATGATTATTTTTGTACTGTTACAGATATGTCTAGGCAATGCAGGTTCTTGAATTTAAATGATTATTTTTGATGTTGAAGTGGATGATTAGTTTTGTACTGTTACAAGTTTGTCTAGATAATGCAGGTGCTTGAATTTGTAACACATTTCATATTTTCCGTAAAATGATCCACAAACCAAACACCGAAATTGATTTTTTGTAAAAAAAGAATTTCATTTTTCGTAAAATGTTTGACCAAACCAAACATGGGAATTGATTTTCCGTAAAGCATTTTACGTAAAATGTTTGGATGAACCAAACACCGGAATTGATTTTTCGTAAAACGATTTCTAAGACAGCCAAACAACCTGAATACATTTTCCTTTTCCGGAAATTAGCATTTCCGAAAAATATGTATTTTCCGAAAAACATTTTACAGGAACCAAACACACCCTAAGGTTTAGAGTTTTGGCTCTTGCTGAGTTTTGAATAAGGACCATTCTTTTTTTCTTTTCTTTTTAATTTTTATTTTATATAAAATAAAAATTCTACTCTAGTCTAATTTAAATGTATATGTGTGTGAAATTTCTTTTTAGAAACTTAAACTCCAGTCCTTTCCCCCCACACAAATACTTATACTTGTGGAGTAACCACCACATCAAGGATACGCAATGGTGACTAAGTTTGGTTCAACTTTTTCATATTGTGTTTTTTGAAAAAGTAGCGGTTTTAAAAAGTGCAATATAAAGCTGAGCTTTTAAGAAAACTAAGTGTTTGGTAAAAGATGTTAAAAAATGTTTTTTGAAAAAATTGAGTGTTTGGCTAGTACTAGTAGGTATCACTTATCAAATTGCAATTTGAAGTATAAATTACTAAAAAGGACAAAAAATATATAAGATAGTTTAAGAAAATGAAAATTGGATTATAATGTAGAGATACAAGTAACAAGCAAATAGATAAAGCAATTTTATATAGTAGAAAAAAAAATTGATATAGTGATACTACTAGTACATTACTTTCATAAGAATTTAATATAAAATATAATACTTTTTTTCCTTCAATTTTAAGTGAAGCAGATTATTAGTCAAAATAAAAAATTAAGCTACCTACACGTGTAACAAACTTGCGGAGATTCTTGTCTTCTTATCTATACCATGTGTGCTACGCAACCCTTATTTTTCCAATACAATTTCCATTTACCCCTTCTCATCTTCTTTACCTTTCTCCTTCTCTCCCTCTGTATTTCTCGAATCTTCTTAGGAATTTATCTTCCAATTTGTACATCTCTTTCTTAATTCCTATGCCATGTGCAGGTATACAAGAAACATTGTTATGGTTTTATTTGTGGTTATAATTGATTTTGTAAATCAACCCTCTAACTTCTTGGCAAACGAGGTCTCTCTCTCTTCGGCAACCGGCCCTGAGTCCAACAAGGTGAGTTTGGTCACCAGGAACATCGATTTTTTGAGAATGGGTTGTGTTGTGTTGATTTTTCTAGGTTGCATGCTTGTGTTGTGTTCTTGGGGAAAAAATTGTCAAACAGACTATTTTTAGGAAAAAATTAGGCGTGTGGCACGTGTTCAAAGTTATTTAGTAAGTTAGACTGTTTTTGAAAGTCGAGTTTGGCAAACTCGACTTTGGGCTGGAAAACGCACACTATAGTGGCGTTTTTAAAAACGCCACTAAAAAAAACGCCACTATTGTGTCTGTAATCCAGCCCAAAGTCGAGTTTGCTAAACTCGACTTTCAAAAACAGTCTAACTAACTAAATAACTTTGAACGCGTACTGTCCAGCTAAAATTTTTCAGAATTTTCACTGTTTGGCAAATTTTGCCTGTTCTTGGGGAAGAAGGGTAAAATTGGGATTTGGGAAAAAATGTAAGGATAATTAAGGAAATGAGAAAAAGTTTCCAACGGTAGCCTTGGTGCGTTTTTGCATTGGACCTCTGAGGATCCAATGCAAAATCGTGATATTTCACGTTTTGGGGCTGAAAATGCAGCATAGAAAATGCTTACCAAACGCCAAAAAGTATGTTTTGAAACCGCGTTGTGTTTTTTCACCCCTTAAAACCCAAACCAAACGAGCACTATAACAATTGCAATTGAGTTATTTGGTTAGCAGTTGAACCGCATGATTAAATAAATATTAAAATGGTAAATTACATATTTGGTCTCTAACCTTTACATTAAATGTTAATTTAGTCCTTAACCTTTCAAATGTGTCAATTTAATCCCTAATTTTTTAGTATTGTGTCAAAATAATCCCTACTATTATATAATGGATGGAAAATACTGACATAATTAACGGTCAAAATAAAATATTAATTTTAGACCACATAAGACTGCCACTTGGACTGCCATTTCAGCCTAAAATAAATAAATAAATAATATGTGCCTCAACGTCCTTTTATTTTTGTTTTGTTTTGTTTTTAATTTTGGTTTGGCTCTCATCAACATTGCCTCTTACAGAACACGAAGATCTACACTTGTGTAATTGAAGTCCAAGGGCTGGGGTTGTTCTTCAACAACCATGAATTATTGAAACAACCCAACAAATGTGTCGCCAAGAAATTGTATCAACCCCATAAATTCCAAAGCCCACAACTATAATCCCCAAAATCTGTCGCCTAATCCTCAAATCCATCCAAAAATTACCCTTTGCAATTGCCGCCCCTCAAACCATTGCTGCAAGACGGTTTTCACCGTTTGGCCCCTTTCTCTCTCTGGTTGTTTGGTCTTCTCTTCCACCTCTCTCTCTGACAACAAAGCCCACCTCTCAATTTCGCCGTTTGGCCACTGCAACCACCGTCTTGAATTAACAAGACGGTTTTCATCCTCTGCTAGTTTAGCTGTTGTCCATGGCTATCACCCTTGATGATGGGTCTTCCATGGTTGTTTGGTCCTTTGTTTATTTATTAATTGAAGAGAGGCGGAGGAGTTGATCTGGGTTCTTTGGCTCAATTTAAGTTTTGTTGATGTTGATTTGGGTTGTCTCACGTATATGAAGGGGTTGACCTGGGAGAAAGAGAGGGGAAGATAAACATTAGTGGGATGATCTGGTTGAAAGGAACATAGATAGAGGAAGAAAGTTTATAAAGGTGTAGTTGATTTTGGTCGGAGAGGAGGAACACCGAACAGATGAAGAAAAAATCAGAGAGAAAAAATAATAAATAATGAACAAAATAATATTTTAAAACTAGAGTATTGAGTATTTTAAGCTGGGGTATTTTTTTTATTAAGCTGATGTGATAGTCCAAGTGGCAGTCTTACGTGCCTAAAACTAATGTTTTATTTTAACAGTGAGTCACGTCAATATTTTTCATCCACTACTTAACAGTAGGGATTATTTTGAGACAATAATAAAAGGTTAAGAACTAAATTAATACATTTGAAAGGTTAAAGACTAAAATGATATTCGGTATAAAGTTTAGGGGCCAAATATGTAATTTATCCATATTAAAATAAGTTTGAGAAGTCATAAAATAAATATGAAAATTAAAAAAGAGACATATGCCTAAATTACTAATTAAAATTAAGTCTAAAAATCAGGACTCCTAATAAAATTCAAAGTCAAGATTTTACCAATAACAATACTAGAAAATAAAAAGAATGCCATAAACTTGTAGCCAAGTCTTTGCTAAATAAAATCTTATTACATTATACTTCTTCAAATTCTAAAATTAAAAGTGTATCTCAAACTCCAAAGTTTATATTCTATGCATATATCATATTTTACTCATTGCTCAAATCTCATGAATAACCATCTAAGTCAAAACTTGAAACTCTATCTATATTGAAAAGTCAAGCATCAACCCTATTATAAAATCTCTAGTTTTCATTACGCTTTGAATTTAGGAAAAGGTACTGCAATGAACCCATAAAGGTAATTTTATTCAAAACTGAATGGGTCACATCAACCTGTCTGGGTTGCACAGGTTGGTTACAAAAAAATTGCTCGATTTATTATGTTTTACCAGGAGAATTGCATAAGTTATCCAATCAAACAACTGAACCAAGTTAGGTACTAATTCATTGAACCAAGTTAGGTACTTATACCGAGCTTCTTATGGTTGTTTCACAATTCAATATGCTTAGTGTTTAGTAACATAATATTGTCAGTAAGTTCTAGCACAAATGATACATTATAAATACAAGATGGAGGGTTGTGAGAGACCACGCCCTCGGCCCATTTTTTATGGTGTTGGACCAAACCCACGTGAATGGGTGGAGTCATGTTATTGCCTCTCAAAATGGAAGTTCGATTAGTTATATTTTCCCTTTTACATTAAGGGTTTTACAATGGAATCGTCACTTATTTAATTATTGGGATAAATAAGAAAACCAAAAATTGAAAAATTTCTCATTTTATTAATTTTCAATTGAATTTACATTAATCATAGGAAAATTACATGGCTTTGGTCCTAAATACAATCTAAGATAAAGTACATAACTTTGTTTCCTAGTTACAATCTAGAAATTGAAAATTACAAGGATAAACATTGGTCTATCAACCCTTGATCTAAGTTCGGAGGCTATGTTACAAGGTGGGAAGGTGTTAGGCACCCACCCTGCCCAATGAAACCGGTCTTTTAGACTATGGTGGCCAACATTCATATCATATCATCCAATATGTTTTCAATCTATTTGCATGTTGAATTAATTGTGTGTGCATGTGATAAACCCTAATTCCATTTATTAAACATTTCATTTCGATTGAAAAATAAATTCTAGTGAATGTGTGTGGATAGTGATATCCTAGATTTAAGAATTTAAAAGAATTATTAAACAAACATATTTTTCATGTTTTTTATGTGAATTTAAGATCAAAACTAGTGTCATGAATGAACATGTGATGAACAACCAAGAATATGTGAAGAACATATAAGAACATTCAAACATATTCAAAGGAATTTAAATGATTATTATCATGCTTTCATCTTAAACTTTCATCATGGCAACACCAAAAATAATTAGGGAAAAGGATTATATATTCATGCAAGATCCATATAGTGGAAGAGGAGACTCTCGAGGGAGATCCTAAGGGTGGAGGAAAAGAAAATTTAGGAGAGGAAGAGTGAGTCTCACTCAATACCTTGAGTCTCAAGAAGATCAAGATATGACAAGACTACTCAACTTTCTAGAACTCAAGAGAGGAGAAGAGAGGGGGTTTTGTGTCTTGGAATGAAGGAGGGGGGGTTTATATATTAGTGGTTGAGGAAATATGAATGGAAGGTCATTTAATGAGGGTTGACAAAGAATCATGAACCTAGACCTCATTTTAACCTTTGGGGAAATCTAGCGCATTAAATGGAAAGATTGGTGGGAGTGAGGAGCAAGCCAAAATTCGGTTTTCCCATAGCTGTTGTAACAACCAATAGAGCCAATTTCGAAAAATCATATATGACTCAATTCTGATTGGAATTGTCTCGTTCTTATGCTCAAATTAAAGCCTTAGATGTCTAGTTTCTGGGAAAATTAACCTCATTCACAGATTCAAAATAGTCTGAGAGATATTAACGAAATGGTGAGCAGAGGTCATTTGTTAGAAAACACTTTCAGCACAATTAGCATTATTAACACTAATAGACTCCAATCACTCACATTTCAAACCTAATTAGTTCCAAATTTACCATAACTAGTCGCTAACCTGTGCGATGCACGGGAAAGCTACTGAAAATGAGATCAACTCTAAAATTAGAATCATTTTGCAAGTTAGACTACAAAATTAGGTAAAATAATTAATTTCATGTTACAGTCTAGTTTATTATTGGTAGCAGAATCACTTGCATGATCGAATTTGGTCTCAATGGATTAAGTGCAAATCCTCATCTAGACATTCAAGTATTAGGATAAATGATGTGTTTGTGATAGGTAAAAATTAAGATAAAAAACAATTACACATATACATAGAACCAAAAAAAAAAAAAAATGTTTACCAAAGAACCTCAAATATGTAAAATTTGCCAAAAAGATATATCATATATTAATGCATAAACATGTCTACATAACTTTTGAATAATCCAAGTGCAGCAACATTAGAAGCAACCTTTAGGCTTCTTCACTATTTCAAGTGGCTCCTAAACAATGTCATATTTACTTCTCAGTTCTATTCATCATTCTACAATATAAAAGTCACAATCAACATGTATGCATCTCATAAAATCCGTAAGCAAGTATTTGTTTTTTGTTTTTTAATTTTTCTTCACCCTTCTCAATTTGACTAAAGAGAAACCAAAGTGAATAAAAAAAGTTTATAATTTAAAGCTGAAAAGTTAAAGTTTACTTCTTTATGGTGTTTCACATAGAGTAGATACAAAACCATGTCTTTTTTTATAAGAGTTCAAGTTAATTTCAAAACACAAACAGGTCCAGTTCAATATGATGTAGTAAGCACCTTTGAGAATGAAACTACAACATACTTCAAATAATGATGAAATGGCCCATTTCTGTAATCTGACTCTCTTCCCTACAAATAAGAGGACTCTTAATGTTGAAAGAACTTCCTTTTCTTTTAGTGGGTAAAATAGTAAGATCGAAAGTATTATGTGTAACAAATATTATCATATTAAAGTGAAAATAAATTGGTTAAACAGAGATATTCAACTAAACATAGATGTACCTACATCTTCTACATCATCAAGAATCAATAAAGCATTTTCTTGGCCAAGCAAGATATCAACACCCTTTTGATGTTATTGGGTGCCATGCTTACATGAAATCACTTTAGCACTTAAATACTCTCCTAGAGGATCAAGTAGCTTAGCCAATTACAATGCATAGTGCCGATAGGCAATCACTCATTGTATAAATGTACATCTCAAACATTTTGCTTTCTTCTTTTAAAAATGTGTGAATAAAGGGCCTTAACTTCGTTAAAAGAAGAGGAAGTTCAATTAAATTTTTAATTTTTTTTTTATGTTCATTAATTCTAGACTCTTTCCATGTCTTTGAAAGTTTTTCCTACCTTTAGTTAGAAATCTAAACATTCTATTGACAAATTGAAAGCACTCAAATAAAACTCTCATCAACAGATTCAATAACGATAATCATTCATGTTAACCTCTAAAAGCTCTACAACATGACAAGTTACAATGGTATATAGCCAAGCTTATTAGAGATGATCATACAAACAAAGATGGAATGTCACCATGATACCTGAAAACAAAGATATAAAAAATGTTAAGCACATTGCCAAAGTACAATAAAATATAAAGGTAACAGAAATACCTTGCAAATTTGTTTTTTATTTTAAATATTCTTCTTCTGTAGCATATGATCTATATCAAGAACCTAGTATAGCTTCTTATGGTGTAATAAATCTCCTTATTTCAAATTGACAATTTCAACATTGTGAAGCCGTAGTCCCAGCAAATAATGTTTAAGCTTAAATGAATTACTATTTAAAAAAGAAAAAAGAAAGAAAAGATAATCACTATACTTTATGATTCTGTTATTCTTGAATAGGAATAGATTTATAAGTTCAAAATTGGTTTACATCTCTCTAGTTGTAATTTAAAAAATAGTTTCATATTAGGGGAATATTACTTAGTGAATGAGTAGTGATACTATCTTCCATTATGTAGAGAAGGATAACCAAAATTCATAACTCCACCAAATAGTCTTATCTCAAAGAAGGTTACCTCATGAATGTAACCCAATGCCACACTAGATTTGGCCAGCAACCTTTGCCCACAAAATGTACATGTTGTCATCTTGCAATTCTTGAAATCTTCAAACTTCAAACTGGTCATCCAAATACCTCTTTTTATTACCAATGAAACCCATCATCAAAATTTATCTTTACCTACCAAAATAAATAAAAATAGATTGGTTAAACTCCATTTGTTCAAACAAAAATACCTTCATTCAGTTCCATTAATGTAACAGTTCCTAATGCGAAGAGCCATCCCAAAGCTATAATAAAACCATGCAAAAGAATTATATTGATATCTGTAACCGTAAGGCATAAACTACATCTTCTAATATGAATTAATAAGTAGCAGCAAGTAAAAAACATATAAAGAACAAATCATACAGATTAAAGAGGAAATTTAAAGTCTATAGTTCATCCGGATTAATCCAACATCATTCAAAGCAAAAACCTTCCTCTAATAGAGGGAAAAAGGAAAACAAAAAGTCGACCATGAAACAAAATTGATGAAAATCTTCAATTGGGTAGTCAAAACTCTATGGGGAGTGAAGCAAAACCTTAACTTAAAACACAACATTCCTATATCAAAACCAATACACCCACAATACCTAAACCTAAATCACATTTAACGCTCAATAAAGGGACAAGAAAAAAACTTTACCTGTAGCAGTTCCAGCCATCTGATGGTGGCAATAGACCGATGGTGAAGGCAGGACTCTGTTCTTTATCTTTGCCGATTGGAGAAGGTGGAGTTGTTGAGCTGTAGGAGAGAAGGACCGACGATGGTTTGGGTTTTGGTTTTAGAATTATATCGGGGAAGAGTATTTGGTTTGAGAAAGGGGAGTATATATATTTAATAAAAAGAAATAAATTAGATTTAAGAAGCAGAGCATCGGGTTTAGGGTTTAGAAAAGTTTTATTATTATTATTATTTTTTTAATATCATGCTGACGTGGAAAATTGTAGAAGCTTCAAAAGCTTCAGTTATATATATAAATATATATATATATATATATATATTAAAAGATAATTGCACAAATTACTCATTGAATGATTAATATTTAACTATCTAGTTAATTAGGTGTGTGCAACCCTACCATAAATGTATTTCTAACCAATCAAATTATGACACATCATTGATCTCAAATTGATTATACTTATAACCAATTGAAATCAATTGTTCATAATCACATATAGTCGGACTCAATTTGTGATAGTGCATCTCAGCCATTAAAACTTGATTTGATGATAACTTTCAATCTGGTGGTCTGATTAGGACTTATGACCAGTCAATTTGATCGTTACAACATCAAGATCATTTTGGTGAAATGAGATTAAGGATCTGATGACCAGAATCAAGATGCATATTTCCAAGGTGAAATTACCCTTTTACCCTCCATGTGAGGTTAAATGCGGATTGCAAAATAGGGTGTCAACAAGGGTAAATTAATGTTGACACTAATTTATAAAATCAACTCCCTAAACTAGAGTTTAAATTAATGTCAATACTATCGATGAACAAATTTCCTAGTTTAACCTGTTACTTTATTTAAAATCTCAATACCATTCTTTTACTAGAGTTTAAATTAGGGGTCATTCTACTATACCCCTTTCATTTTTTAGGGGGTATGGTCAGGGCCGGCTGAAGCTATAGGCGACTTAGGCGGCCGCCTAAGGCCCCCACTTGTAAGAGGCCCCCAAGTAGTAATAATATAGTATATAATATTGTTTTCTCGTCTGGAGAAAAAAAAAATTGTTTTCTCGTCTGAAAAAAAAAAAAAAAAAAAAAAAAAAAAAAAAAAAAAAAAAAAAAAAAAAAAAAAAAACAAAAAACAAAAAACAAAAAACAAAAAACAAAAAGCAAAAAACAAAAAACAAAACAAAAAACAAAAAACAAAAAAAACTGTTTCTCACACTGAAGTGACATGAAGGTTAATACCATCACTGTATCTTTAGTTTGCAGAAGAAAAGATTACAAAAGGCCCTTTTCTCATCTTAAAATTTTATTTTTTTTAAAAAAAAAAGGCCCGTTTCTCACACTGAAGTGACATGAAGGCTAATGCAATCACCATATCTGCAAAAGAAAAGATTACAAAAAGCCCGTTTCTCATCTTGAAAATGAAAAGATTCCATCACACCAAATCTTTAACTTGCAAAGAAAAGATTACAAAAAGCAGAAATCTTTAGTTTGTAGAAAAAAATATTACAAAAGGCAGAAAGAAGAAAAAAATCGCCCACTCTCTAACTCTCTCCAGTCTCCATCTTGATTAAAAAATAAAAAAATACTCTTTTTAGTTCACTTACTCATCAATTGGTGTTGGCAATAGACTGGTGTGTTCACAGATCTTCATTTCAGGTTCGTTTTTTGTTTTCTCCTCCTTTGCCTCTTTGGCTCTTTCGTCTTCTTCATGGTCATTGGTTTGCTACTGGGTGTCTGGGTTTTTTTTTTTTTTGGTTAAAGAGGAGTTTGCTTTGCTATTGCTCATTGCTGCTGAGTAAAGAGTACAAACAGTGCCGGCAAGAGAACAAACAAAAAGACTAAAGAATTTACTTTACAAAAAGTGAAAAAGAAACCTTAGATTTCTCTAGAAGCCATGATCCGGACCCTTAGATTTCTCATTTCTCTAGACTCTAGACTCTTAGATTGCTTTAGATTTCTCTAGATTCTAGAAGCCACTTAAACTCTTACTGTTTTAGTCTTTTAAAGTGAAAAAGAGTTTACGCGTTTTAGTCTTTTACTCTTACACGTTTTAGACAGCCTTACACGTTTTGCTTTTGTTTTTGTTTTTGTTTTTTTTTTTTTTTTAAGAATCAGATTTAGTGTGATGGACTTTTAGTCTTAGTGAATGAGTGAATCAAGTTGAGTTCTACCTATTTTGCTAGTGGGTTAGTCTTAGTAGATCCAATCAAGTTAAGTCCTACACATTTTACTAAAAAGAAAAGGTTTATTGCTACACAAAAAAAAAAAGAGTATTGATAACAAAATTATAAATTTAGAATAATTTACTTTGTATTAATATTAATTTTAATTTTTTTGTGCAGGTTTAAAGTGTAAAGTGATCATATTAAGTAAAGCTACAATTGTGCTTTTGATAAACCAGGTTCTATTGTTTTATACATTAAATTTATATTATTCTAGTTAAATTGTATTTTTTTTATTATAGATTGTATTTCATTTATTCGTAAATATTTTTTAATTACAAATGTCTACTAGAAAATATCCATCCGGATATGAAAAACTAAAAAAAAAAAAAGACAAAGAGAAGAACTAATTGAATCTCAAAAAGGAGCTATAGACAAATTTATTACTAGTAAAAAACAAAATCTTGTAGAAAATTTGAGTGAAGGTTTCATAAATGAACAAGAAATTCATCAAAAAGAGTTAGAAGATAATGAAAATATCCAACAAAATGATAATAACGAAGGTGGTCATGATAATGTTCAAACATGTAATGTCACCATTCTTGATAATGAAGCTCAAAATAATTTAGAGGAGAGTGAAAATATTAATGATCAACCTAATTATATTCCTACAAATATTTTTGATCCAAGTCAATGGAAAACTATTGATATAAAATTAAGAAATTTGTTAGTAGAAAAGTCCCCGTTTAAAGCTTTTGCCTAGGGCCCCCAAATTCGTTGAGCTGGCCCTAGGTATGGTATCCACTTAAATCTAACCATTAATTCAATTGTATTTTGATCTTGACCATTCATTTATTTTAAGTGGATACTAGTAACTGGTAAAACAGGTAACAAATATAAACAAAAAATCAAAAACAAAAAAACAAATCAGACTCTTCTCCTACGCTTCTCTCTTCTCTCTACTCTTCTTCTATGCTTCTGTCTCTTCTCTTGCTTTATTCATCTCACTTCTTCTCTTCCAAACCAACCAGAAGAAACCCAACGGCTACTAAACAAAACCTTATGGATGACCCATGAAAGAAGAAACAGAGTTATTCAACTCCCTCCCCAGCCAAACCAACCACAAAGTCCACAAGAACCTAGACGGCTAACCCACCAAAGAAGCTGGGTTCTTCAATTTCAGCCATTTAACTATCAACGCATGAGATATATGTAAGTTGTCTTAATTTTTATTCACCGTTAATAATCCAAGTTGTGCTTATTGATTGATTTAGGGTTTTTTTTTATATTTTTTTATATATATATATAGGAGACTTGGGTGTTGTTTGCTAACTTTGTTTAGAAAGTTGATTTGGAATTTCCTCCTATTTGGTACAAACTGACACTTAGTCACCAGACAAATTTGATTACTTACATGTAATTTATGTTTCACTCTAAGATGTCTCTCTGAACTCTTCGCATTCTCTTAAACCTTTGTATCTCCCTTTTCCTTTAGTACTAAATCTGAATTCACAAAATATCAATAGGGTTTTATGGGTTTTTCTATGGATTTCTATATTTCTATGAGTTATTTTTTGTGGCTTAGTCTCCATTTTTTTTTTTGTTTTTATGTTTGTATTTAGGTTGTGTGGGTTTAGTTTGGATTTGTCTATTTGGGTTTGTATTTATTGGTAAAGCTGGGACTTGGGAATGGTAATGTTGTTAATTTTTTTTTTTTGGGAGTTATATATGAGATTTAGAGAATTGGGTTGGTTTATTTGTGTTAAGGAATTGTTGAATTTTTTTTTTTTTTTTTTTTTTTTTTTTTTTTTTTTTATGTTTTTAGAGTTCAATGTTGGATTAATTGAAAATGCAAATTAAGTGTTTGATGAAATGACTTTGTCAGTTATGTGTGATTTATTGACTAAGATGACTTTGATATCTTTCTCCATTTACAATGGTTACTGGGTTCTCAGAAGTATTTTGTTTTTCTAAGCTAGGTGGCTACTTGGGTTTTGTTTGAGCTGTGCATGATTATTCTACTTCGATCATGTATTTTCTTTAAAGGAAAATTTTACTTCTGTCAATTGAGCTTTTGTTTTAGATTTTTTATCCAAACCAAAATTATGTTGAATATATATATATTTTCTGTGAATGGTTGTGACTTGTGAATGAATGAAAGTTAATTTTTAGTACTATATGTATTGGCTATAGCTTGTTAATAGCGGTAGATTTTCTTCTCTAGAAACAATCCTTAGCTAGACTCTAGGCAACTCTAATTTCTCCGACGCATGGCTTACCTTAATATTGGTATGGACTCCTCATTGTCTATTGCTTCCTCCTTGCACTCTCACTTTTCTCTGGCCACTTCATTGTGCAAACTCTAAGTGTGACCTTCTTGATCTACATGTTTATCATATCCTTATGTCTTATCTCACTTGCTATCCTAGAGGTGAAATGGACTGGTATTGGATTAAAAGAGTGGTGGAGTGATAGGTCAAGAATGTATTGACCACTTGTAATAAATTAACCAATTAATTTAGCCAAGTGAATTAATTAAGTTAATTAACATGCAAAGCACGTGGTAGCACAAACAAATCACCAAATAACTAAATGCAGCGGAAATTAAATGACATGGGTTATTTGTTTACGAATGGGAAAAACCACCGAGGCAAAACCTCACCAGGTGATTTTAAGGTCACCACTCCCGAGAATCTACTATTATCAAAACAAGCGATTACAAGTAAAGGAATTCCAGTACCTTATATTAACCTAAAGTTAAACCCTTATCCCAATATCCAATTGGACTTATTTTGTAGTGACAATCTCTCCTTTTCAATGCACGGCTCTCAGTACGTGACTAATCAAATGCGCAGATCCTAGTACGCGACTTGATCACCAACTTGAGAAGGATGTTGGCTGCAAAGTTCTTCAGTTCATCACACGATGAAGATCATGAAGTTGCTTGGTTACAAAACCCAACGGCGTACAAACACAACAACTTTTTTAAGAAAAAGAAGAATTAGGGCAAATTAGGTTTCCGGTCATACCTTTCTTCACACTTGTGGAATTGTGCTCTTGTGCAACTTCTGTAACCTTTTACGGCCCTCAAAATAATCATTATATATGTTTAGGGTTGTGAGAAAAGAAAGCTCAAACATATACCCATGGATTGGATTGAAATCAACTCTGAAAAACTGAATTTCATAAACCTCAATAGATAGCCATCTATCAAGCTAGCTGTCGAGTCATGGGCTTTAGCAGCTTTTAAACCTCGATAGATGCTAGCTATCGAGCTTTAAAATCTTGCACTTTCTCACTTGATTCTTGGACAGACTTGCATGGCTTTAACACTTGAACTTGAAACCTTGTTTCTTGAAGTATTAAACACATTCTAGATCTACCCAATTACAAGTAAAATGTGTTTTGTCAAAGGATTAGCCAATTACATAAAATGTTGACATATGTTCCTAACATCAAATCACATATGTCTTAACAATCTCCTCCTTTGGCAATCCGTGACAAAACCACAACAAACAAATGAGATATGAGTGAAATCATAAATCACTCAACTCATATTCACTTGTTGAATACATTAAAATCTATCCTAACACAAACTCTTGAAAAAATTTGCAAGAAGAGAGTTCATGGCAAGAAGACTTTGACAATTTGTATTTCTGAAACACTTTAAACAAAACTCATCACGACATCTTAGTGTGAAACAGAAATAGTAGATAGCATACATTAAATAAGAAACATGTGTATTAAGAAAGAAAAGAAACAACACATGTAGAGATAAGTGAAAGAACTGTAATAACAATCTCAAATGTATATATATCAACAAATACAAGGTTTGCTATCACAACATGATCACAAGATCTAAGGTACATGAATAGTGTATCTAAAATAGAAGGAAAAGAAAAAGATGCATAAAATCCTCACTACATCCCTCAATATAAACACTCCCCCTATCTCCTAAACTAATCCTCCCCCTATGAGTATGACCACTCTCATCTCAAAACTACTCCCTTTTTTTGTCACGAGTGAGAAAGGGGTAAGTACATCAAGTAGACATTTCACCATCACTCGGCGAGCCATCATCATCATCCTCAGCATCATCAGCACTACCGGAGCCATCATCACTCTCATCCTCAGATGCCTCGGAAGAGGAAGCCATTGTGTAACCACCCATCGCAGCTTGTCATCGCCCAATACAACCGACACGGTGTTTACCGGACACAACTCATTGCTGAGAGTGTCAAGGCGAGCATCCATACACACAAGCTGTGCCATGATGGCCTCAAGTGTCACTCTACCCGCTGAAGAAGAAGGAGCGGAGGTGGATGGAGCGGTAGAAGCCGAAGGAGCTGCCGTCTATGTCTAGGGCTGCCTCGAGCGAAGATGTACAAGACTCTGCTTAACGGTAACGGCGTCAATGGCACACATATATGAGAAATAGGGAGACTCGGGATAGGAAACAGAAAAGCGGCGAAGGAGTCTCGTGATAGCAGAAGGAAAAATGAGCTTATCACGAGTCACCGTGTCCTTATAGACATCTATAAGAGAGAGTATAAAGTATGAAGGAAAGTCAATAGTGAGACCCTCAATGAGGGATAACAAAAACCGAGCCCAAGACTCTGTGATAGTGTTATAGTGAGACAACGGATGAAGAATAAATGTCATCACCATGTTAAGGATTCTCGAACCTTTAGCAAAGGCCGAGCATGAGGTGTTTTGACAGTCACCCCATGAAGAAGGTGTCTTACAGAATAGAGATGAGAGTTTATCTTTGGAAACTTTCCTCAAATGCTCACAGTTAGGGTAGTCAAGATGCGCTACCCTAAGCAAGTGTAATACCTCGGATACAATACCCAAAGTAACTACCATGCGTATACCCCAAACTCGAGTGACAAATTGGGGTATAGAGTAATCAAATCCGTGTATATTGGAGTAGAACTCCTGTATGATCACGAAAGGGCACGTGACCGGGGCGCTACATAGTAACTCCCAACCCTTACTGTAGATGTCAATGGGCAGGTCAGTGTCAGAGAAGTCTGACAGAACGACTTGGCGTTTTGAATGAATGTTGCGTCATGAAAAGTTCTCAAAGAAGTCCGATTTGGCCTTCTCATCACGGAACCAGACGTGGGAGGGAGTAGGGTCAGATGGAGAAGAAGAAGAAGATGCCTCGGAACGAAGAGGGTTCCGGGATGGAGTAGACTTACGCTTAGGTGCCATGACGTAACTAACATAAGAGGGAGAGAAAGAGAGGGAGACAATCAAAAAAGTACCAAACAACAGATATATCAAAATATATAGAATTGAAGGTACATATGCATGAGAATGCATGAACATGTGACATGCAAATATAAATTCATCATGGGCTCAGCCCAATCCAAACCACCAGTATACAACATAGCACAAAGTAAACACACATCTCAAATGCATGAAACATTGTTATAATGCACATGTGATGCAATGCATGAAGTTTAAAGATCATTTAAACAAAAACCCATCCCAAAATTTTAACAAAAGCTCAAAAGTTTTGAAAATTTTCAAACAATTTCAAAAACCCCAAAAGTTAGGTCAAAGATCATGAAAATGCATGATAAAGATGAAGCAAGTATCATACTAGATGAGGAACAAAGATGTTGAGACCAAAAATGAAGTGAGGAAGAAGTTTGGAGTGTTTGAGAAGTGTTTTGGGAGGTGAAGTGGCTGAAGGTATCAAGAGAGATCGAGGGAATGAGATCTGAAATCGCGATGCCTCTTTATATAGAAACTTCATAAAGCTCAATTGATCAAGAGCTATCAAGCTTTAAAAACGTGCTTTTTAGCTGTCGAACCAACTATCGAGGATCTAACGAGAGGTTTTCAACACAATGAAGCTTGATGGATCGAGGTAGCTATCGAGCAGCTATCAAGCATACAAAAAGTTTCTTGATTGGTCGAACTAGCTATCAAGAATGTGATAAAAAGAAGCTAAAGGGTCTCGATAGATAGCTTATCTGTTGAGAGCTATCAAGAAGCTATCGTGATTGCTTAAAAACAGTTTTTCAAAAGAGAGAAAAACACAAATATGAATGTAATCAAATATGCAACTCAACCAGAGATCCAAGCAATATTTTAAGTTCTCAAAAACATCTCTCAACACGAAAAATATCAACCATAAAGATCCCAAAACACGCACACACACACACACTAAACAAGTCTAACCAATTTTATATTTCAAAAACAAGTTAAGACAATTTAGTGAGCATACATTAACACAAGTATTCCTTGTGATGGCCAAATCACATTGTACTTGCACATTTATCAAAAATAGCAAAGAATATTAAGTGTTGTGTGTGAAAAAATATCGCAAGATTGCACAAGTGTCTACACGTTATGACAATCAGAGATATGAGAAAATCATTTTAACTCATACCCAATCATAACTATTTGATGGTGACTATCATCTTCGAGGTACACCCTATAACTCTCATATCTCCTAGAATACATGCTTGCAATCATATATAAAGCATTTTGATTCTTTTTGCTTTTTGTTTTTCTTTGCATATTTTTCTTTTAAGCAAATCATGCATGGGCATATAAAAGAGAGAAAAGAAATACCCAATTATGTTAAGCATTTGATATTCCACTTTTGCTATGCCGAAATATACAAATGTCATTTCATGATTGGCGGACAACCGTGGTGAGGTGGTTATTTATGCATTTCTCTTAGGATTTTCTAGT